>NW_026652276.1:211055787-211198046 GCF_009828535.3 Hylobates moloch
AAAAAAAAAAAAAAAACAAAAAAAAAACAGAGCAAACCACAAGGAGATAAACAGATAAGACTATTAAACATTTAAAGTTTCTCTCTCTCTCTCTCTATATATATTAAACTCTATAATTAAACAGCAACCCAAGAAAAAAAATCAGAGGATGCAGACTCAAAAGACAAGTGAGTAAAGAATGAGAACTTCCTGATCTAGCTATGCGGCTTTGAAATAAATGTATGTTAAAAGTTACAACAGACTACTGTCATGTTTCTTATTAGCAGAGATTTATTTCAAAAAAAAATTAACTTGATGGTCAAGAGTGTGGTAAAACAAACACTTCTACATTTCTGTGACAATGTAAATTAGTACAATTCTTTTGGATAGACACTCCCATTCCAAATTTATCAATAATTTTATGTACAGGGCTATTTAGTATACATTAAAAAGTTTTTTATAAATGAAAATGACTTAAACATTCAAGAGTAAATTATGGCATATCCATTAGATGAGTATTAAATAGCCATTAAACAGATGATTTTTGTGTGGCAGGACTATAATAATTTTCCTTCTATTTTACTTTTCCAATTTTCTATAAGGATCATATAGTATCATCTTGTGAAAAATTATTTTTAAAAGTCGCATTTGTCTATGAGTTATGAATTTTCACCACATATATACTTTCTCATAAAAATTTAACTTGTACAAAATTTTCAAAATTCTATTACCTGCCAAAATTAATTTTAATATTGGACAACTAGTAGTATGGAATTTCATTACAAAGAAATATGTAAATGTTTGAGAGACCGAGGAGGGTGGATCACAAGGTCAGGAGATCGAGACCATCCTGGCTAACACGGTAAAACCCTGTGTCTACTGAAAATACAAAAAATTAGCCGGGCGTGGTGGTGGGCACCTGTAGTCCCAGCTACTTGGGAGGCTGAGGCAGGAGAATGGCATGAGCCCGGGAGGTGGAGCTTGCAGTGAGCCAAGATCACGCCACTGCACTCCAGCCTGGGCGACAGAGCGAGACTCCATCTCAAAAAAAAAGAAATATGTAAATGGATAAGGGCAGATAATCTGTTGGTTTCATCTCCAGAGAAGACTCCTCTTTTAACTAGCAGCTATAGAGATGTTAGTCCAACACAGTAGCGACAGCATCTGAAATGACCACTCTTCTTTTAACGCCCCTCTTATATTAATAGTTTTATGCTTCAAGAAGGAGTCAAAATTTCAATTTGTCAGTCCTGTTTCTATTAATTCTAAAAATTAGAACAAAATTTCACATTACTGTGGGAGTGGAAATGAAGGTTCCTACTATTCCATGGAAAGTGTCCATACTCAAGAATCATTTGTACTCACTGGAAAAAAAAAAAAGAAACTATGTGACAATCCCAGCTTTTAGCTTAGAGGACACTCCAACATGATAAAACACACTAAAACTCTAAAAGGGTATACAAAGGCCTCACATGAAGGAAAGAAAGAGGGAAAACAGGAGTAAAAGCAACTAAAGTAAAAAATTATCCTGGTTTCAACTTGTTTTAAAGACTGCTGAAAGATTGTAGATGGTGAACATAAGTTTGTTATCTCTGCAAATGCTAATTTTTTCTCTTTCATTTTAAGATGTTGTGTTTAAGATATTGTGTTCTATTCTTGGCTTTTAAATAGGTGTTCTGGGCAAATCAAGTCTCAGTTTGCTCATTGATAAGTTTTGACTCATTAGATGATTTTTAGTATACCTCCCAATTCTAAAATAATGTGACTAGACAAGACAAGAGAGTCATTACCTTATTATAACCACTGACGGGCGAGTAGGTCACTCCAGGGCTGTAAGAACCACTGCCACCTGAGGACAGACCTTGCAGCTGTGGGCTGTAACCAGTCATACAGCTGGTGGTGAACTTGGGACTGGTACTGGGCGAACGAGAAGGGCTATAACTCAACACACTCTGACCCTGAATTGAAGGGGAAGGTGGAGCGGGAGGGATTTGGGTTGCTGCCAGATCATGTGGAGATCTAGTTGTGGTCTGTACAACTAGAAGAAAAAAAAAGCAACATATGTGTATGTACATTCAAATAAAATTATATGAAAATATAAGCAACTAAATCTTTTTCTTCAGGGAAAAAAGTTAAGAGTTACTTGGTTGTTAAATCACAGAATGTATTATTACCAAAGGACAAAAATTAGGTGTTTACCATTTCCAGAGCGCAAAATTAGAAACTGGTTTCAACTCAGCAAGTTAGTCATTTAATTTTAATTGCACCTAAACAATGGAACAAACTTCCATGAAATAGTTGAATGTATACAAGTAGGAATGATAATCATTGGTCATAAGACAATTTATTTTATCCTGCTTAAGATAGCTGATGTCCCTTCCAGGTTTGAGTCTATGAAATGGGAAAATTAAACTGAGAAAGATTTATTGCCAACCTTTTCCCCACCTTTGCAAGAGATATAAAACACTCACCAGCTGTTTTCAACCCTAAAAGTGTTTGCTGTCCAGGACTAACAACCAGACTTGTTGGTGCCACAGTATATTTGAAATATCTCCAAAAATCAAATAAAGCATTAAGACTGAAGAGAGATGCAAGGGCAAGCTCTGGAAGAGAACAATTTTTTTTTTTAATAAGGGGGGTGAGGAGGGCATCTATTGGAGAACACAAAAACCCTCTATACTTAGCAAACTAAAATTACCTTCTTATTCCTCATAAAAACTATAATTTAATGAATGTTATGTGTAGGGTGGCTGGGCACGGTGGCTCACACCCACAATCCCATCACTTTGGGAGGCTGAGGCGAGTGGATCACCTGAGGTCAGGAGTTCGAGACCAGCCTGGCCAACATAGTGAAACCCCATCTCTACTAAAAATATAAAAATTAGCCAGGTGTGGTGGTGCACACCTGTAGTCTCAGCTACTTGGGAGGCTGAGGCAGGAGAATTGCTTGAACCTGGGAGGTGGAGGTTGCAGTGAGCTGAGATTGTGCCACTGTACTCCAGCCTGGGTGACGGAGTGAGACTCCATCTCAAAAAAAAAAAAAAAAAAAAAAAAAAAAAATTATGTGTAGGTCATTTACTAGTGAGTTTCAAAATAGCACTAATCCTAGCAACCCTGTACAATAAATATTTTCACCTTCATTTTAAATATATAAACCAACACTATTCAGAAGCCAAGTGACTCTTACAAGAGTAGAGAGTTAGTTAGTGAAGCCATGATTCTAACTGAGGTCTGCTGATTGCAAATCCCTTCCAACTATCTCCCTATGAAAGACTTTAGATTAATGTGTATAGACTACGAAATTTACTTTAACATCCATAAAGACTCTTTATACCCAATGACTATGGAAGAGCAGACAAGAAGAGAGGAAAGAATGTGAAAACTGAGGAAGGCATCAATGGAGCAGAAATCTGGGCTGGTCTTGAAAGGTAAAAAGGTAGAGACGCAGAAAGGGCATTTCAGGAGAGTGATAAAAACAAATCTCACTAACCTCTAACCTTATTTTTCTTCACAGAACTCATGATTACCTGAAGTGTTGTTTATTAATTTGATTGTCTAATAGAATGTTCCTTTCATAATAGCAGGGTTTTACCTTGCTCCCTTTCTGCTGTATTCCCAGTTTTTACAACCCAGCAGGCAGTCAAATACTTGTTGAATAAGGAAATGTATACGAAGCTGAATTAAACCTGAAAGCAGTTTTTCATTGGTAAATGTAAGTTACAGTGAAAATTAATTACTTACCAATATACCAGAGGGGCCAGTATGTCACATTGTAGTATGAACTAATCAATTTTCCAGTCCTGAAAAAAAAATCAGAAAGGCTTTCCAATGAACTTAAAAACACCAAAAAGCAAAAACAAACAAAAAACCTGTGGAATCAGCCACTGGCTTCTTAAAAGTTTCACTTTTTTTGGACTGATCAACTTACATTTCAGTATATATCATTCCAGCCATAGACACATTTAGGAGTCCCCAGGCTAAGACCACTTTCCTTGCCTCCGTTTCTTTTCTCATCTTGATGGTTCTGTCAATAAGGGAAGCACTAGGGTGTGCCTCCCCCTGCATCTATGAAAAAACAAAAAGCACAGGAATTAACCAAAAGAAACTACTGCTCCATTTAAAAACCAAATTTTGCATCCCTTATAAAGGTAACTGAAACCGCACATACCTTCTCTCATCTTTAAAATGTTTTATCAAAACTTTTTCCACTTTAATATCAGTATATGGAAAGGGAACCCAAAATTATGCGTAACTTAATTGGCATCACAGTGTAATCAACAGAGAAGTGGCTGGTTATTTATTTATTTATTTTGAGACGGAGTCTTGCTGTCTCCCAGGCTAGAATGCAGTGGCGGGATCTTGATTCACTGCAACCTCCGCCTCCCGGGTTCAAGCGATTCTCCTGCCTCAGACTCCCGAGTAGCTGGGATTACATATGCCGGCCACTGCGCCCGACTGATTTTTGTATTTTTAGTAGAGAAAGGATTTCAACATCTTGGCCAGGCTGGTCTCGAACTCCTGACCTTGTGATCCACCCGCCTCGGCCTCCCAAAGTGTTGGGATTACAGGCGTGAGCCACCGCGCCCAGCCGTGGCTGGTTATTTAAGAACAATTTAATACTTCCAATACATAAAAATGTCTTATTTTGTAACTTAAGGGTTATGTCCAGAAATACTTTGTGTTTCGTCTTTGGGGTATGTTACAAGGACTAGGCAAAAGGCTAATTTCAGAAACTCAGAGTATCAAGTTTTGGGAGACTATATTCCATATCTGCTTTAAGTCATAAAGACTCTTCTACATCCTCATGCAGACGCCATTACTATCTAAACAACTCTGCACTTGGACAGCTGTACTCCAGGGCTCTCCCTTTTGTGTGTGGATAAAGGATAAGGATTCAAGTTTTAGAAGGGCACGTACTCATGATAGGGTGGTGAGGGGAGTAAGAGGGAGAGAGGGGAAAACGTGCACTGTTTTGGTCCACATTTGGGATTTATAATTCCTTTCTTCAGCTAGGCTCAACTCTTACAGACCGTGCAAAAATTGTTCCAGCGACAAGCAGTCGTATCCCACAGAGGACAGAGGAATAGCTTTCGCGCCACTCAGTCCCCGCGTCCCAATTTCCCAGTCCAGAGCTTCCCTCCCCAGCTCCTCGGCACGAACTTCAGCAACCTTATTGCTTCTTTCTTCCCTTCCCCTAGAGAGGCGGGACGCCTAGCCACATCCCTCCTTGGCTGAACCCTGGACAGATCAGCAGGCGCGGAACTCCCACAACCCGCGTGGATTCCAAGACAGGAAGCACAAACATGACCCCGAAAACGCACCGTGTCCTCCGGCCGGAAAGCGGAGGCTCGCGCCTCTCTCTCTGGGCACGCGCGAAGCCAAGCTCAGGAGGGAGGCGACCGGCAGGCGGCTCTGAAGTTACCGGAAGAACTTGGCAGTCTCTTCTCGCGAGAAAGGAAGGGGTCGCAGGCCCAGGCTCTCGGAGCGTTACCAGGGAAACAGGTCACGGTTTTGTGGCTCCCACTCAGCTGCGGGAGAAAGCTAAGCAGCAAAATTCAGACCAGGCTCTGAACCCGCAGTAAAAAGTAATAATTATAAAAAGCTGAATTTTGTATCTATTAATATAATCTTAGCTTCCCTAGGGCATTTATGGACTCATATGTGTAAACTGATTAAGTAGGGCGGCTCACCGCAGGATAGAGTGGCGTGATAAAGTGGCCAGACACCATCAGTGACAAAGCATTTCTTTCCCCTGTGTTAAAGTATCTATGTCAAGAGTTCTGACCCCATGTAAATTCTTTTTTTTTTTTTTTTTTTTTAGTACAGACAGGGTTTCGCCATGTTGGCCAGTCTGGTCTCGATTCCCTACCCTCAAGGGATCCGCCCGCCTCTGCCTCCCAAACGCCTGCTGGCCTCCCACCGCCTTTTGGGATTCGTGGCCCACCGCACCCGGCCTAAATTCTTAAATAATCTGTTTAAGAGGGTGCAGCAATAACAAGCACACCCAAAATTTGTTTTATTGAAGTTGCTAGTGGTTTTGATGTTAAAAATAATAACAACACATTTTCCTATGTATTTTTTGGAAGAGCTGCTCATCCTGAGGAAAAGGTTGAGCTTTGTTTTATTTAGCACAAATACCTACAAGTGTGCCGCTGAGCCAGGCGCACGGATATGGAAAATAAGAGCTGCCTGGTTGCTACTCAGAAGACCTCAACCCCAGCGGAGGCCCACAGATGCATTTCGGGGTAGGTGAGGTGGATGCGGTGCACCCCAAGGAGGCGCGTCCAGCCCAGCCCCAGCTCTCGTGAGCTTCCTGGAGGAGGTGACGCGTTGGAGAGTCCAGAAGCCCAGGGCCTGGGGACTTGTTCTGAAGTGTACTTCCTAATAAAAACATTAAGCCATGTCACAATAAGCTAGTGGATTATTACATCATGTATATCCAATGGCCAAAGATTTTCCTAAAATGATCCTAAGATTAATACCACGTGGTATTGTATATTAATGAAAATCAGCAGGTATGCTGTGCTCTTAAAGAGCTGTTTTTAAGTAAGTTTTATCATTTTTAGATTGCTTTAGCAGCAATGTTTTGCTCTAGTTTTAGATTTAGAGATGAACTAACTTGAAAATTGTTCAAAGCGAAAGGGCTCAAGGTACAATCAAAATTAGAATACTGACCGGGCGCGGTAGCTCACGCCTTAATCACAACACTTTGGGAGGCCGAGGCGGGCAGATCACGAGGTCAGGAGATGGAGACCAGCCTGGCCAACACGGTGAAACCCTGTCTCTACTAAAAAGACAAAAAATTAGTCGGGCGTGGTGGCACGCGCCTGTAATGCCAACTACTCTGGAGGCTGAGGCAGGAGAATCACTTGAGCCTGGGAAGCCGAGGTTGCGGTGAGCCGAGATGGTGCCAGTCTGGGCGACAGAGTGAGACCCTGTTAAAAAAAAAAAAAAGTTAGAATACCGGTTTCCCACCCCCTCCATATGTGACTCTTTCCTAAGAAGAAATTGTAAGCATTTGATGTAGTTCATAGTAGTTCATAACGGGCACATCTGTGTTTTTCCCTCTTAATATAATCTATAAGTCATTGTGCATTTATTCAAGGCTTAAAAAAGAACACTACTCACCAAATGACAGCATTATGTATTAGGGCTGCCATAACGAAATATCACACACAGGTGGCTTAAACAACAGAAATTATTTTTTTCATAATTTTGGAGGCTGGAAGTCTAAGATCAAATTGTCAGCAGGGTTGGTTTCTCTGAGGCGGGTCTCCTTGCAGACGGCCACCTTGTATTGTGACCTTGATTTCAGTGCTGGTGAATCCTTGCTGTCTTCTTGTAAGGATACCAATTGTATTGGATTAGGGCCCTACCATTATGACCTCATTTAACTTTAATTACCTCCTTAAAGGCCCTGTCTCCAAATAGAGTCACACTGGAGATGAGGGGTTCAACATATGAATTTTAGGGAACACAGTTCAATAGGTAATACATTAGAACTGTCTATGATAATTTGCAATGGCATGATACATATAAAAGAGACTGAATTAAAATGAGTGGATACATTAAACACTTAGACGTAACAATAGAAAACTTGTATGTACAAGTTTTAGGAAAAAAAATTAAGGCAGAATGCACCATATTGAGGTATGGGGGATAAACATTCACAGGAGTAATTTGAATAAGCCTTCCACAAACTTAGAAATCCAAGAAGCATTTGTCAGTTCCTAGAACAGTTGCTTAAGTATATGTCATAATAGGTTGCCAAGGAAATTGTCATACATCATAGAGGGAGTGAAGTAGTTCCCAATCATCTTTATCCCTTTAAGCATGGTTTATTTTCTGAGCAAGGAGCCATCATGGGAGACCTTTTTTCCTTATTTTGGGAGGTAGATCCTCCCCCCATACCTTTAAATTGTGCCATTCCAAATCAGAATTATGAATGCCGGAAGGATGACCCTTGTGGGACCATAGGGAGCTTCCTGCTTTGGTATTTTGTTATCGTATTTGTCCTGATGTTCTTCTCTAGGGCTTCTGTCTGGGTAGGATGTCTTTTTTTCATTTTAAATAATATGTTTACTGTACACTAGGAAAATTTCCATAAAATACATTTACTATACTTTGATGAAACTACTTTTAAAAGTTGTTTAGTTTTAAAAATAATGCAATCTTATTTTGGAGAATCCAGGAATATGGAAAAGGGTGAAGAGGAAAATATAAAGCTACAGTTATCCTCTTTCCCAGAGATAACCACTGTTAACATTTTGGAGTATGTTCTTCCAGTTTGTTTTTTTTTCTCTCTCTTTCCCAATATATCTCTCTCCATTTCTCTATCTTTGATCTTACATGGTTGGCGTTATATTGCATATATTTTCATATCCTGCTTTTTAGGCTTAATAATATATCGGAAATACTTCTTTAAATTATATTCACTCAGCAGCACTTTTAATGACTGCATAATTTTCTATCTTTTGATTGCACCAAAAAATTCTGCAAGTTTGAAACATTCAGATTGTTTACAGTTTATCCATATGCTATGTAATGCTGGCATAAAGCTCCCTGCTGGTTAATGACTTCCAAATCCCTTTTCTAGCCATGTGATTCTAATCAAAGATATGAAAGTTTTCATATTGATAGGATACATGCTGTAGGATTTTGGGGTTTTTAGAATGAGGCAATACGCTTTCTGTGTAGAATAAAATGCAGAACTAGACTAAACAGAACTAAAGTCACCACTAAAATGCCATCGTCTTAAGAATGAGATATCCCACTTTATCAGGACTGTGATGCTTCCAACATGTTATGAGTAACCAAGCTCTTTTTTTTTTTTCTTGAGATGGAGTCTTGCTCTGTCACCCAGGCTGGAGTGAAGTGGTGCAATCTTGGCTCACTACAACCTCCGCCTCCCGGATTCAAGTGATTCTCCTGCCTCCGGCTCCCTTGTAACTGGGACCACAGGTGCAAGCCACCACGCTCTGTTAACTTTTGTATTTTTAGTACAGATGGGGTTTCACCATGTTGGCCAGACTGGTCTCAAACTCCTGACGTCGAGTAGTCTGCCCACTTTGGCCTCCGAAAGTGCTGGGATTACAGGCATGAGCCGCTGCGCCCAGCCGTAACCAAGCTCTTATAATTCGCTGACATGATATCCTTGCCGGCCATTAATACCAGGCTGATGATTAAGAAAACCACCATCATTTAGCATTATAGCCAGAGGCCTGGGCTGGCAGTGGTCAGTAAGACTTAGTGCTCTATGAGCTCTGGATGGGGTGGAGAAGGTTTGTTATGTCCATGCCAGCTGGATTCCATTCTAATCAAAGACTCTTTAATAACCACCACCTCCTGGTGAAGAACTTTCATCTAAAGTCTAAATGCTTCTTAAGGTAAATACTTTGCCAAAAGGAGATTTAGAATAGTGATAGCTTATATGTGTCTTAGACTCCCTAGCTAAGTATATTGAATTTGACCTGGCAAGCAAAGCTACTTTAGAAAATTACCAAAAAAATTGAAATTGATCAGTGGCAATTTCATCATGAATTAAGAGGTCTAAGCTATTTTTTTTATTTTTTGAGATGGAGTCTTGCCCTGTCACCTAGGCTGGAGTGCAATGGCACGATCTTGGCTCACTGCAACCTCGGCCTCCTGGGTTCCAGCGATTCTCCTGCCTCGGCCTCCCTAGTAGCTGGGATTACAGGTGTGCACCTCCATGCCGAGCTAATTTTTGTATTTTTAGTAGAGATGGAGTTTCACCATGTTGGCCAGCCTGGTCTCGAACTCCTGACCTTGTGATCCACCCGCCTTGGCCTCCCAAAGTGCTGGCATTACAGGCATGAGCCACCACGCCCAGCCCACTCTAAGCTATTTTTCTGCTGCCTTGCTTGCATCAGCTCTTGGGAGTCATACAGCCTTGAGCTTCCAGGACCTCAAGAGAGCATGTGGTCCAGCCTCCTGTTTGTAGGCAAGTAAGTTATCATTATCCCTTCCCCACCATTTTTTATTGATAAGGCCCAAGGAAATTAAGTGACTTGTCCAATGTCACAAAAGTGTTAGTGACAGAAGGGGAATATACCCAGATTTCCTGTCAAATTATTTGTTTGCTTCAAAGCATAGTTTGAAATGTCCACTTAGATCTACTCAGTCCTGATTAAAACCTTAATTATTTTAGAGGTTTCGTCTTTCACTTTGTACCCTTGTGGCAGCTACAATCGGCTGGATTGCTTCTTATGAAAGGTCCCAGATTTGAAATCTGAGAACCATATGAGAGCTAGTAAAGGAGGATGGAATTTTTCCTTCACTTTGAACTTCTTCATTTTCTCTGCTAAACTATGAGGTTTTATTTACAAACCTTGAAGTAATGGTAAAAGCGCGATGGAAATATGGTGGTAATTATCCTGCAACATGAAGCACACTGATTTCCTCTGAATTTGCCACTTTTTAAAGCAGCATTTACCCTTTTGCTTTCAGACTATAAATACTATATTTAGTTTATATTTTTATTTTGTGTTTATTCAGATTGCTAGTGCTGGTATTTTTCTGGACAATAGTAATCCAAACTCCTTATTTTGCTTATGTGGAAACTGAGCTTAAGAGGTGTTAAGTGGCTTGGAAAAATCAAGAGTTGTTAGTGGGAGAAAGAGAGCCACGGCCCTCATTTTCTACTCTGCCCCTCAGGGCAGGCACTCCTGCTGTTTTCACTCACTGAGTCACACACAAAGACAGTTAATAAAATGCTTTTTGTAACCGCAGTTCATACGATCCCACTTAGTTTAATGCAAAATCTTTCTTTTGATTTTGTGGTTATGTTTTGATTTGACATGAAATGTGAGAGCTTTCTGTGGAAATGATATAAGCCTAATAAGTGTTTTTAAACACCTTCTCCCGTCTATTACAAAAGTACACATTATATAGAAAATGTGGAAATTATAGGGCAGAAGACAAAATAAAATAAAAGTCACTCCAGATTATGTAGAAATAACCAACTACTGTTAACTTTTAGGTTTATAAACTTCCAATTATTTTGGTTTTCTTTACATATATTAAATTTATTTTTTTCCTTTTCTATAACCTAATCTAAGTGATACATATTAAATTTAAAATATTTAAGCCCATTCCAAAAGCATTTTTTAGAAAGTGGTATCTTTTTTTTTTTTTTTTTGAGACAGAGTATCGCTCTGTCGCCCAGGCTGGAGGACAATGGTGCGATCTCTGCTCACTGCAAGCTCCGCCTCTCGGGTTCAAGCCATTCTCCTGCCTCAGCCTCCTGAGTAGCTGGGACTACAGGTGCCCGCCACCACACCCGGCTAAATATTTTGTATTTTAAGTAGAGACAGGGTTTCACCGTGTTAGCCAGGATGGTCTTGATCTCCTGACCTTGTGATCCGCCCGCCTCAGCCTCCCAAAGTGCTGGGATTACAGGCGTGAGCCACTGTGTCTGGCCAGAAAGTGGTATCTTAAAAGAGAACTCCACTTTCAAGATTTTTAGAGAATGATTGCTGTAACCCAGGAAACAAAAAGACACCTCATTAAAGATGCTTGCCTACCATTGCAGAGATCAGATATTAAGAAAAGAATGAGTACCAAACTATGGCACTTTTCATCCCAAAGAAACTGGACTTCCACATAAATTCATTTTTTTCCCTAATTGTAGACAATTTGAAAAAATTAGAAGAGAAAAAGTCCATTTCACCACTTAAAGCCAACCACAGCTATCACTTTTATGTGCTCCTTAAAGTCTTTTTTTCATATTTTAAGCTAATTTGTGCTCATCCTGTATATACAAATTTGCATCTTGATGTTTAACCCAGTGTGGTAGCACACTTATTCCCTCATGTTATGGCATACTTTTATTATAATAATTTTACAACTGTTTATTATATAATTGTACCATAATTTACTTAAGCCATTGTCTACTTTTGAATTTTATATTATCCTAATTATGCTACGATGAATGTTTCTGTGCACAAAGCTTTCTTTCTTCTGAGGGTTATTTCTTGCTGATAGATTCCTGGAGAGAGAATTATATGTCAAAGGTGTTAATGAAAATTTCTAGTTTTTGTTATTTTCTGAAAGAGTTGGTTTATATCTGTGTCTTTTGGCAAAATCACTTTCAGCATCAGAAAGTGGGACACTAATCTGAAAAGTGGGACAAATATATTTATGGAGTATTGGAGGGCAGAATATTTGAAATTGGAACTATTCAAAGAAATCCATTTCTTTTGGTTGCCGTATTCACAAATAATATATTATGATTACATTTTGGAGGAAACTTTCGGAGGGATTAAGGAGATATTAAGTTCATGAATTCAGGTAAAGATCTTTGTGTATGGTAGATGTCTTCTATCTTAAAGAACTATCAATAACGTACCCTGATCAAATGTCCTTTAAAAACTAAACCAATTTGGGCCGGGCACGGTGGTTTACACCTGTAATCCCAGCACTTTGGGAGGCTGAGGCAGGTGGATCACCTGAGATCAGGAGTTCGAGACCAGCCTTGTCAACATGGAGAAACCCTGTCTCTACTAAAAGTACAAAATTAGCCGGTCGTGGTGGTGCATGTCTGTAATCCCAGCTACTCGGGAGGCTGAGACGGGAGAATCAGTTGAACCTGGGAGGCGGAGATTTCAGTGAGCCGAGATCGCACCATTGCACTCCAGCCTGGGCGTACAGAGCAAGACTCTGTCTCAAAAAAAACAAAAAAAAAACAACAAAAAAAACTAAACTAATCTGAGTACTATCAAATTTTTTAAAACACTACTTCTCTGTAATGTAAATGGGTACAGGAAAGCTTTATAAGCTATAGCTCCTTATCAGTGTTGTTTTCTCTCAAGTCTGTTCCATTTTGCTTGGTCCAAAACATTTTGGTAGATTCTGCTATCAAAGCATAGTCTTAATGGGAAGTGGAAGTAGGATCACTATAACAGGAACTCAATACATACTGAATTAGTTTATTATTTAATTCAGTAAGTACTTGTCTAAACTGAATGTTTAAAATTAGACATTGTCAGTCTGGGCCCGGTGGCTCATACCTGTAATCCCAGCACTTTGGGAGGCCAAGGCGGGCAGATCACTTGAGGTCAGGAGTTCGAGACCAGCCTGGCCAACATGGTGAAACCCCGTCTCTACTAAAAATACAAAAATTAGCCGGGCATGATAGTGGGCACCTGTAATCCCAGCTACTTGGGAGGCCGAGGCAGGAGAATCACTTGAACCGGGAAGATGGCGGTTGCAGTGAGCTGAGATCATGCCGTTGCACTCCAGCCTGGGCAACAGAGTGAGACTCTCCAAAAATAAATAAATAAAATAATAAAAAAATAAAACCAGACATTGTCAATGGACCTCAGCAATAGTGTTTTATAACAAGTACATATTATCAAAAAACAACTGAGATCACTCTTACTAACCTATGTTTCTGAAACAGATGTCTGAGGATAAAAAGGATGAAGGCAGTGGGACAAGTACTTCAGTAAGGAAAGGTGAGAACCAGTGCATATTTGGTGTTGGACTATGAGGGGAAGAGTATGTGTGGTGTTGCACGCCTGTAGTCCCAGCTACTCAGGAGGCTGAGGCAGGAGGATTGCTTGAGCTAAGCAGTTCGAGACCACAGCTTGAGCAACATAGTGAGACCCAGTATCAAAAAAAAAAAAAAAGAAAAAAGAAAGAAAGACAAAGAAAGAAATTTGTGCTGAGTGTGGAAAGCAAACAACAGAGATGAACAGCCAACAGCATTGTCTGACTTTGCACACTAGAGAAGGCCCATTGGGATTGGGTGAGTTTTTGCTTTTGGACTTCTAGTGCAGAGGGACAGTTTAGCTGCTTAGCAAGAAGCTATGAATTACTGGGAGGTGGAACTCAAGCTCTTTTTTCACTCCTTAGCTCTCTCCCTTCACATTGCTTGCCCTTCCCACATCCTCATGGTTAGTGCTATTACAGGATTATGAACTGTCTATGACATCTTTTTCAATAACCTATAAGCAGTGGTGCGCTGGTAAATGTTTAACAACTGGCTCTTCAAAACTCCTGTGTGTACATATGCTTACTAAAAATTTTACTGATATAAAGGTTGCATGTCATCTCAGCACCTCCGGAGGCTGAAGCAGGAGAACTGCTTGAGGCCAGGAGTTCAAGATCAGCCAGGAGAACATAGCAAAACTCTGTCTTTTAAAAAAAGAAAATTAGCTGGCATGGTTTTTTGCACCTGCGGTCTCAGCTACTCAGGAGGCTGAGGCAACAGAATCACTTGAGCCCAGGAGTTCGAGGCTGCCAGTGAGCCATGATCGTGCCACTGCACTCCAGCCTTGGTGGCAGAGTGAGTCCCTGACTCTAAAAATTAAATAAATAAATAAAAATAAATAAATATCTATCACACCATTTATAAATAATAAAATATACAATACTTCTTATGGCCAATTTCATATAGACAACGGATTCTCACAAAACACTCTCCTTGATTTTTGCCAGACCCTTGCACCTTAGCCAACCATGGTTGCAATTGATGAACAAGTATAGTTCCAGCGTGAATGTTATTTTCCTCTAAGTTAAGGAGTGAGATGAAAGTGAAGCAGAAGATAGATGTATGTTGGAACTTAACTTGGTTGTCAGTGATGTGAGTGACTTCTTTGCTGGAATGGATAATGGTTCTAAAATACTGGAAGAATATTTCCTCATTTTGCAGGGTTAGTCACAATGTAGTGGCTACAGGGATGATACTGAAATGTAATATGTAATCTGCATTAGTAACATATTCTCCATCATTTTCTTAAGGCTAGACAATCAACAAAGCCATACATCAAGCCCTGATGTTTAGTGTTTGCTGATTTTCATGGTATAAATACTTCCACCAAAGCTGATTTTAAGCTACCCACATCATGTCATTGAACATGGAGTTGGGAGGAGATGTGCAGTAGTGCACCCTTAACATAGAATTTCCGCCGGGCGTGGCGGCTCACGCCTATAATCTCAGCACTTTGGGTGGCCAAGGAGGGTGGATCTCCTGAGGTCAGGAGTTCGAGACCAGCCTGGCCAACGTGGCAAAACCCTGTCTCTACTAAAAATACAAAAACATTAGCTGTGCATGGTGGCACGTGCCTATAATCCCAGCTGCTAGGGGAGCTGAGGCAGGAGGGTCGCTTGAACCTGGGAGACAGAGGTTGCAGTGAGCCGAGATCGTGCCACTGCACTCCAGCCTGAGCAATAGAGTGAGACTCCATCTCAAAAACAACAACAACAAAAAAAACAAAAAAAAACAGCATAGAGTTTCCAACATCCAAATACAATGGACATAAAAAACCAGAAGAGCACACAGCATAAACAAATGTGGTAAGATAATTAGGAAGTGATGGGTTTTGAGTATTACCTCCATTTTTAGTAACTGAATTTATTGTAAGTTGGTATAATTTAATTTTTAATAATGGCTATGTTTAACCATCTCGCAAAATTCCTGAAAGTTTATCGGCTCTTCTGAGCGGGTACAAGCCAACTTCCACACACCACTACATAAAGGAAAGATCCTTCTTAGTTCCTGCTCCCCAAATCACATTCATATACGTGCTTGAATCTTTAAGACTTCAATTTTTAAAGGAAAAAAAGGTTCTTCCCTGGAAAAGTTTAGAGATCTTTTCCTTTGATCTTATGTTTAGCATCCACAAAACTTCAAAAGTGATATGTCAAGCATCTATCTAAGCTCTCTTGTCTGTAGGAGTTGGGATATGGTACTGGAAAATGCAGTCAGCTGCCAACACTTGCAGGTGACTGGAGAAAAGCAATGGCTTGACAACTGGCCGCTAAGAGTGAGCTCACACATGCACAGCCTTCTTAAGTAATAGGAATTTATAGTAACCAACAATATTACTAACTTGATATGTTTCATTGGTTGTTAGCAAGCAAAGAGACTTCCTGTAAGCGGCAAAGCAAAGATGGTGCCTGGGATCCCTCACAAACAATGAAGAAACCAAAGCAGAACAAACTTACCCCTGTAACCAACTCAGAAGTGGCTTTGGTCAATGCCTATCTTGAACAAAGACGAGCCAGGCACCACTCTCAGTTCAATGAGGTGAACCAGAACCAACATGACAGTGATACTACGGAATGTGGCAGTGAAGAGTCTAACTCAGAAGCCTCCTCGTGGAAGGAGAGTGAAAGCGAACACCACCCATCACCAGACAGTATTAAGAGGAGAAAAATGGCTCAGAGGCAAAGGAATCTGGGAAGTTACCAAATGAGCGAAAGGCACTGCTTCCACTGCAAAGCCTTGAGAACCAATGAATGGTTGGTGCACCATTCCCAACAAAAGCCTCAGTAACACCGCCAATGAAAGGAGACAGTCAAGAGGAAAGTTCCATATCTGACATTAACACGAAATTCAGTAAATTTTGAATTTTATCACGTTCTTCCCTCACTTGAAGCCAAATGAAAGAGATGAATAAAACATGAAAAATCACCAGAGCTCTAGGTGAGGAGACTTTTACAACAAAGTCTCTCTACCAACAGACAAAAACATACTTGGAACCCAAGAGGTAAAATCTCACACAATTCTTTGTTCAAAAAAAAAGGCCATCAAATGTGTTTATGGCACCATTGGAACACCAAAGATCTGTATCTGCTATGATTTTTTTATTTGGAAATAGCACAAGACAGATATTTTATGCCTTGAGTGTATGTATTTTGTTTATGTCTGTAATATGAATAAGAAAGCTCTTTGAAAATATATTATTTATGTTGAGAAACCACTTAAATGTATTCAGATGTTTTGCTTATCTGACTGACTGAATGAACTAGGTGAAGTTGGCTGGAATAGAATTGCCCCATCCTCTCTAGGTTTGACCCTACAAGAACTGTATTGCCACACATGTCAGCTAGGGGCTGGTGTGGAAGAGGAGCTCAAGAGGCTGGAATAAGATCTGATTCCTGGAGTAGGGAGGAGAGGCAGCATGACCCAGAAGGCGGTTGGGCAGTGGGCTACCCACGGTTGTCGTCCACAAAGTACATGGCAAATGTTAAAGGAAAAATTATTCTGACACTTGTCAAAATGGTCAGGAGGACTTCATTCAAGACTCTATTGCAATAGAGAGTAGAACTTGAGCTCCACTCTGAATATAACAAGGATAAGTGGGGATTTATAGCCAGGAGCAGGTGGAGGATGTCACAGGATGGGAAATTACTAAAGAGAGACATCAAACAGAGAGGGATTCCTGCTAAAGTGACCTAACAGGATTCATGCTAAAGGCAGGCCAAGGACTTACACATCAAAAGTGGAGAATGAGGCCAGGCATGGTGGCTCACGCCTGTAATCCCAGCACTTTGGGAGGCCGAGGTAGGCGATCACTTGAGGTCAGGAATTTGAGACCAGCCTGGCCAATGTGGTGAAACCCCACCTCTACTAAAAATACAAAAATTAGCCAGGTGTGGTGGCAAATGCCTGGAGCCCAGCTACTTGGGAGGCTGAGGCACAAGAAAAGCTTGAACCCAGGAGGCGGAGGTTGCAGTGAGCTGAGATTGTGCCACTGCACTCCAGCCTGGGCGATAGAGTGAGACTCTGTTTAAAAAAAAAAGGGGGGGGGGGGAGGATGAGGAATTTGATTAGTTATTAAGGATGGGAAGACTCTCGATAAACTTATCCAGTAGGATTCTTGCCAAAATTGGATTGGGCAGGTCAAAGACAGGATGGAGTCAAGATTGAGGCCTATTTGAGAAGAGGGCTCAGAGGAGCCTGACTAAAGTTTGGCCAAAGAGAGAGTCTTTGTCACAAGTTAGGCACAATCCAGGTATAGTTGGGGCTAGGTTTTCTAGTTAAGTGGGGCCCCCAGGTGTGGGGAATGTAAGCAGGCCTAAGTAAATGGGTGGTCAATCTGGAGATCATCTTCCCAGAATAGAAATGGGAAATAGGGTGGATGGCAGGACCCCAGCTGGGATAGAAAACAAGGCCCAGATATCAGAGGAGAGGGCTGGCAAGGACAAGATGAAGCAGCAGGGACCCTTATCATGCGGCTACAGTTCAAAGCAGGGCCTAAGTCTTGGGGGAAGCTGGGTGCAGTGGCTCACACCTGTAATCCCAGCACCTTGTAAGGCTGGCAGGAGGATTGCTTGAGTCCAGGAATTCGAGACCAGCCTGGGCAAAATGGTGAGACCTTGTCTCTTGAAAAAAGAAAAAAGTCAATGGGTAAGGACTTGGGTACTATGTATGGTTAAGACTACAGGCTAATACTAAGGACTGAGACTTTCATGGGAGACAGGTAGAGGATAGGGACAGAGAACAGAGAGCTGTGACTTTGGGCCCATGAGTCATTCCTGATAAGAGCAGATTCCTCAACTGAATACAACAAAGATCCTTGGGAGGCAATGAGGGAGTCCCAACCACTGGGACTAGGCCACTAGAATCCACAAAACGGTAACATTTCTCAGCCTATTTCTGGAGGCTTTGTCTTATTCAGATTGCCTCAGGATTAGAACAGGTCTGAAGGCACAGGTGAGAAGCAGTGAAACTGTCCTCACAGAGTTAACAAGAATTCTAGACAGAAATATAGTTATAAATAAGCACTAATCAGGCTACACTTTGACCCACTTCCTTGTAACCCAAAGTCACTAGATCCTGACCATTTGTATCCCCATTGTTCCTACAGATGGGATTTTTGACATTAGAATTGTAAGTCTTTTGTTTAAGAATTGCTTAAGATGTTTTTCAGATCCCAGATTCTAAGGAAACAGCTAATGCTAACCAGCTTGAAGAACCCATCTCCCTGTCCATGACTTCACGCTGCACTCTTTGACCCCTCAGTGATCTCCACACTTTGGCCCACTCCATAATCCTGAAAAACCTAGCCCCCAAATCCTCAGGGAGATGGATTTGAGGTTTCCTGTCATCTCCTCATTTGGCAGACCTATGATTAAACCTTTCTCTGCTGCAACCTGGGGTCCCAGTGTATTGACTTGTTTCGCATGAAACTGCCTTTGCAAAATCATGACAGTAAGAGAAATCTGACATAGTTGACTCCATCTTGCTTCTGACCTTTAAGCTGTCCTTAGCCATTCCTGGGCACAGGCCAAGCTAACTTTGGGAGGAATTTACAGTTTAACCTTAAAGCAAGGATGAAAATACCCCTTCCCCAAACTAAACCACCTTTGTAAAACTAATGAAAGACCACAAAATTAGGATTATGAGAGGATCCTGAATTCTGAGAAGATGTAAGCATAGTTTCTGTAAACTCTTACTGCTCAGGAGTCATGTGGCCAGAGATGACAAGGTTTGTGTTATCCCCAGTTGCTCCTATAGATAACATCACCATTGCTCCTATAGGTAACATCACCATTATAGAACCTAAAATTGGTTTTTTGAGATGTCTTTCAGACTGACCCCACCCAGACCTGTGGCGCATGACTCAATTGGTCCTGTGGCCCCATACAGAAGCAGACTGGGTGCATGAGGACCATTTTCCACACGCCTGTGATTTCATCCCCACTCAACTGGCAGCACCCATTCCCTAGACCCTTGCCCACCAATTTACCTATAAAAACTCTGGCCCCCGAGCCCTTGCGGAGACTGATTTGAGTGATAACTCCAGTTCTTCTGCATGGCCAGCCTCATGTCAAACTCTTTACTGCAATGCCGTGGTCTTAGTGAATTGATTTTGTCTAGGCAGCAAGCAGGAAGAACCTGTTGGGTGAATGCAAGCTTATCAGGCAGCAGACCTATTATGGTTACAGCAGAACAGCTTCGAGATTCAGTAGTTCAAGCATTGACCTTTTCCACAAAAACTTTCCTTGCTCCTTGACACACTCCTCCACTTTGTTCTCTCAGGCAGAACTCACTTTGCCCTCCCTCATCCTCCAGTGTGACTGAAAAGTTCTTTCTCAGCATCTTTATCTTTTTTTGAGATGGAGTCTTGCTCTGTCGCCTAGGCTGGAGTGCAGTGGCACGATCTCGGCTTACTGTAACCTTCGCCTCCCAGGTTCAAGCGATTCTCCTGCCTCAGACTCCTGAGTAGCTGGGATTACAGGTGCATGCCACCACGCCCGGCTAATTTTTGTATTTTTGGTAGAGACGGGGTTTCACCATGTTGGCCAGGCTGGTCTCTAATTCCTGACCTCATAATCCACCCGCCTCAGCCTCCTAAAGTGCTGGGATTAACAGGCGTGAGCCACTGCGCCTGGCCATCTTTAACATTTTGATGAATGCATTTGTTTGCAAGTCTCTGTCCCCAACATATACTTATCCACCCTTTAAGGTAGAGTCCATGATTTGTCATCTTTGTATCTCTGTAGCCTAGCACAGTGCCAGACAACATGACAGATAAATAATGCAGTTGAATCAATATATTATACAAAGAGATTCCTGAATGTAAAGTGGTGGTTAGGGGAGCTGGGGAATCAGAGGTAGAGGAATCAGGGCAAGGGCTAGTATCCACAATTTAGTAAATAATTCTATTTCCAGCTTGATATGATCAAGGTGCTTAAATTAACCTAAGTAGTACCCTCCCTCCAAACAGCAACAACAAAAGAACCAAGTTTAAAATATAGCAGTAAGTTGCAGAGGAATGAT
The DNA here is from genome assembly GCF_009828535.3 of Hylobates moloch. Taxonomy (NCBI): domain Eukaryota; kingdom Metazoa; phylum Chordata; class Mammalia; order Primates; family Hylobatidae; genus Hylobates; species Hylobates moloch. The sequence goes on from NW_026652276.1 coordinate 211,076,300, forward strand.
TTAGACCCAAGTCATCTTGCTTCAGAGTTTGGGCTCTTAATTGCTATGACCTTAATCATAATCTGAAGATAGAAGGTATGATTTCAAGGTAAGTTAATCACCACTTCCCCCACAGTCATAAATGATGTCTAAGCAGATACAACCTCACCAGGATCTATTGGAAGATATGGACAATGGCGATTTTCCAAATAACAGTAAGGGCCCATGCACCCAAATGTTTTGCTTGTAGATAGAATAGAAACCCATGACACTATTACCCAAAGAGTCACTTTTCCTAGTCTTACTCATAGGACTAGAAGAGTGGGGGGCTGAAGATGGCTGTCTTTAGGAAAAGGGAATCAGGATTGAGTTAAGTATGGGGGTATTATAAATCCTATAATATGGGGTTAGCCAGGATAATCTGAGTACATGAAACCAAAAACAGGCTAAACATAGCTGGGAGGATTATCCAAAGCCAAGGAGAGAATTGCACCAAATCAAAGGGACAAGGCAGAAACATGGTAGGATGAAAAGCAAAAGCATAGCCAGGTGCTTTGGGACTGGATCAGTGAACAAGGTGCACAACTGGTCAGGTGGGAGCTGGCTCATGAAACTAGAGCTGCCGGCTGGGCACGGTGGCTCATGCCTGTAATCCCAGCACTTTGTGAGGCCAAGGTGAGTGGATCACCTGAGGTCAGGGGTTTGAAACCAGCCTGGCCAGCATGCTGAAACCCCATCTCTACTAAAAATACAAAATTAGCCAGGCATGGTGGCACATGCCTGTAATCCCAGCTATTCGGGAGGCTGAGGCAGGAGAATCACCTGAACCTGGGAGGCGGAGGTTGCAGTGAGCCAAGATTGCGCCACTGCACTCCAGCCTGGGCTACAGAGTGAGAGTCGGCCTCAAAAAAAGAAAAAAAAAAAAAGAAACTAGAGCTGCTAACACTAGTCACAGTTGGTTGTTGCTTTTGTGCAGTCTGGTGTGGATTCTTAGGGTGGCATCCCTGGGTTGCATAACAGTCCCCTCTTCAGTCCTTCCTTGCTGGTTGGGATAAACTAGGCCTTCTCTGGCTTTCATGGTCAAAGCCTGTAACCTGTTTGGGTGGCTTGCTTGAGGGAGGCATAAGATTCTCAGGCTGGCCTCCTCTCTGTGGCCCATCCATGCAGCTGAGCATCAGAATGACTTCTGTGGCGATGTCCGGCTACGTTAAGTATCATGATTCTTTTTTTTTTTTTTTAGACGGAGTTTCCCTCTTGTCCCAGGCTGGAATGCAATGGCGTGATCTTGGCTCACCGCAACCTCCGCCTCCTGGGTTCAAGTGATTCTCCTGCCTCAGCCTCCCAAGTAGCTGGGATCACAGGTGTGCACCACCATGCCCAGCTAATTTTGTATTTTTAGTAGAGATGGGGCTTCTTCATGTTGGTCAGGCTGGTCTCGATCTCCTGACCTCAGGTGATCCCTCCCGCCTTGGCCTCCCGAAGTGTTGGGATTATAGGCGTGAGCCATCGCTCCCGGCCAGGTATCACAATTCTTATTAGGAACTGGGATGCAGGGAACTATGGAATGTAGAGAAAGGTCACTGTCCAAACCAGTATCTGCCCTCCAGGATGGAGTGGTGTGGCTTTGGTGGGAGGAGAGATGAGCCAGTAGGTTAAATCTTACCAATAACAGCAGCAACAGTAATAACAATATTGGAAATGAGTAACATTTAGAGCAGGGGTACCCAACACCCAGACCATGGAACGGTACTGTTCCGTGGCCTGTTAGGAACTGGGCTGCACAGCAGAAGGTGAGTGGCAGGCAAGCCAGCATTACTGCCTGAGCTCTGCCTCCACCTTCTGTCAGATCAGCAACGGCATTAGGTTCTCATAGGAGCCCGAACCCTATTGTGGACTGCACGTGCGAGGGATCTCAGTTGCGTGCTCCTTATGAGAATCTAATCCTTGATGATATGAGGTGAATCTAATGCCTGATGATCTAATGCCTGATGATCTGGGGTTCATCCCCAAACCACCCGCCCAGACCCCAACCCCTCCAATCCATGGAAAAATTGTCTTCCATAAAACCTGTCCCTGGTGCCAAAAAGGTTGGGTACTGCTGATTTAGAGATGGCTTGTCATATGCCAGGCACAAGGCAAGCAATTTATAAAGATTATTTATCCTTCACAATCCTGCAAGATAGATATTTCAATTTTACAGGTGATAAAAGTAAGGCTTGGGGTAATTAAATAACATACCCCAGGTCATACAGTTGATAAATGGGGAGCTGGGCCTTGGTCTTGTCTGACCACAAATATTTTTTTGTTTTGTTTTACCATGATAGAACATTATCCATTAAAAAATTTATTTTTTATTTTTTATTTTTAGAGATGGGGTCTTGCTTTGTTGCCCAGGCTAATGTCAAACTCTGGGCCTCAGGGAGGCCAGGTGTGGTGGTTCATGCCTGTAATCCCAACATTTTGGGAGGCCGAGGCAGGTGGCTCACTTGAGGCCAGGAGTTTGAGAACAGCCTGGCTAATGGTGGCAAAATCCCATCTCTACTAAAAATATAAAAATTAGCCAGTTGTGATAGCATATGCCTGTGATCTCAGCTACTCTGGAGGCTGAGGCAGGAGAATCACTTGAACCTGGGATGTAGAGGTTTCAGTGAGCTGCGATTGCACCATTGCACTCCAGCCTGGGCGACAGAGTGAGACTCTGTCTCAAAAAAACAAAACAAAAACTCTGGGCCTCAGGCAGTCCTCTTGCCTTGATCTCCCAAAGTGCTGGGATTGCAGGTGTGAGCCACTGCACCTGGCCTATTATCCAAATTCTTAATGAAGAGCAACTGATAAAAGCTTGGGACCCCACATACCAAATATCAAACCAAGTCCTGAGAGAGCAGAGGACTATTAATGGATAACAGAGCCAAGAGTCAGAGGCTGAGCAGAGTTAGAAGCAGAAGTAACCTGGAGAGGTTTCACACTGTGTGGTGGTGAGGTCTTGCAATCACCTGACAGATTCTTCCTGCCCACTGTGCAGACAAAACCAATTCACCGAGACTGTGGGATTGCAGTAAAGAAAGAGTTTAATTAATGCAAGGCAGCCAAGAGGCAGGACTGCAGTTATCACTCAAATCAGTCTCTCCAAGAACTCAGAGGCTGGGGTTTTTATGGACAATTTGGTGGACAGGGGGTTAGGGAATAGATACTACTGATTAGCTGGGGATGAAATCACAGGGATGTGAAGAATGGTCCTTGAGTGTTGAGTCCGCCTCTGGGTGGGGGCACCACAGGACCTGTTGAGTCACAAATCAGGAGTCTGTGGGGTCAGTTGGTTGGCAGAATGCCAAAGCCTGAAAAACACCTCAAAAGACCAATCTTAAGTTCTACAATAGTGATGTTATCTATAGGAGCATCGGGGAAGTCACAGATCTTGTGACCTCTGGTCACATGACTCCTGAGCAGTAAAGGATTGTAGAAACTATGCCTACATTTTAGGCTCCTCCCATAATAAAACCACTTTTGCAAAATTATGCCTGAGATAGTGAAAGAGATCTAATCTAACTGACTACACCTTGCTTCTAACCTCCAAGCTGTCCTTGTTGGGCGTAGTCTGAACTAACTTTGGGAGGAACTTAGTTTATAGTTTATAGTTTTTCTTAACTTTTTTTTTTTTTTTTTTTTTTTGAGACAGAGTCTCACTCTGTTGCCCAGGCTGGAGTGCAGTGGCACAATATTGGCTCACTGCAACCTCTGCCTCCCGGGTTCAAGTGATTCTCCTGCCGCAGCCTTCTGAGTAGCTGGGACTACAGGCACCCGCCACCACACCTGGTTAATTTTTGTATTTTTAGGAGAGACAGGGTTTCACCATATTGGCCAGGCTGGTCTTGAACTCCTGACCTTGGGATCTGCCCGCCTCAGCCTCCCAAAGTGCTGGGATTACAGGTGTGAGTCACTGTACCCAGCTTATAGTTTATAGTTTAAAACAAAGATGATAACAGCCCTTTCCCAAAACAAACCTCCTTCTTGTCTGGGGACTAGACCGCCTTTGTAGGACTAAGAAATTAGTCACAAGATTAGAAATTACGGTTTAGGAGTCGTGCAGCTGGAGGCTACAAGATTTTGTCCCTCCCTAAACTTCTCCTAAGGTAAGTGCTTGAGATATTTTGCAGCCCCTGCACTTGATGGATCAGCTGGCACCACCCAGATCAATAAACTGGCTCATCTGATCTTGTGGCCCCTACCCAGGAATTGACTAAGCACAAGAAGACAGCTTCAACTCCCTATGATTTCATCTCTGACCAGTCAGCACTCCCGGCTCACTGGCTTCCCTGCACCCACTAAGTTGTCCTTAAAAACTCTGATCCCCTGGCCGGGTGCAGTGGCTCACACTTGTAATCCCAGCACTTTGAGAGGCCAAGGCAGGCAGATCATCTGAGGTCAGGAGTTCGAGACCAGCCTGACTAACATGGTAAAATCCCGTCTCTACTCAAAAATACAAAAAATTAGGGCAGGGCCGGGCGCGGTGGCTCACGCCTGTAATCCCAGCACTTTGGGAGGCCGAGGCGGGCAGATCATGAGGTCAGGAGATCAAGACCGTCCTGGCTAACACGGTGAAACCCCGTCTCTACTAAAAATACAAAAAAATTTAGCCAGGCGTGGTCGTGGGCGCCTGTAGTCCCAGCTACTCGGGAGGCTGAGGCAGGAGAATGGCGTGAACCCGGGAGGCGGAGGTTGCAGTGAGCCGAGATCGCACCACTGCACTCCAGCCTGGGCGACAGAGTGAGACTCTCTCAAAAAAAAAAAAAAAAAATTTCGGGCAGATCACAAGGTCAGGAGATCAAGACCATCCTGGCTAACACGGTGAAACCCCGTCTCTAGTAAAAATATAAAAAATTAGCCAGGCGTGGTGGCAGGTGCCTGTAATCCCAGCTACTTGGCAGGCTGAGGCAGGAGAATGGTGTGAACCCGGGAGGTGGAGCTTGCAGTGAGCCGAGATCACACCACCGCACTCCAGTCTGAGCAACAGAGCGAGACTTCATCTCAGAAAAAAAAAGCAAAACAAAAAATTAGCTGAGCATGGTGGCACATGCCTGTAATCCCAGCTGCTCAAGAGGCTGAGGCAGGAGAATCGCTTGAACCCGGGAGGCGGAGGTTGCAGTGAGCTGAGATGGTGCCATTGCACTCCAGCCTGGGCAACAGAGCAAAACTCCGTCTCAAAAAACAAAACAAAACAAAAAAACAACAAAAAAATTCTGATCTCCGAATGCTCGGGGATACTGATTTGAGTAATAATAATACTTCGGTCTCCTGCATAGCCAGCTCCGTGTGAATTACTCTTTCTCTATTGCAATTCCCCTGTCTTGATTGGCTCTGTCTAGGCAGCAGGTGAGGTGAATCCATTGGGCAGTTACAATAATCCTAATTTTCATGGCCTTTTATTAGTTTTACAAAGAAGATTTCAGTCCCTGAGCAAGGATAGAGATAGTTTTAGGGAGAAACTATTACCATCCTTGCTTCAAAGTTAAACTATAAAATAAATTCCTACACCTAGGAATGAGCAAGGCCAGCCAGCTCATGAGGCTAGAAGCAAGATGGAGTCAGCCATGCTGGATTTGTCTCATCATCATAATCTTTGCAAAGGCGGTTTCCACCTTATGACATCAGCTTCCTTCCTCTGCAGGGGTTAAGCCTGGCCAGCTTAAGACAAAAAGGGAGAAATGGAGACTTAGCTGGAAGCATTGGTGAGGATAGAAATGAACTTTGCACTGACTGTTGAGAAACAAGGGACAGTAGGAACTAAAACAGTGACTTTGATGGCCAAGGGTTTGAGTGGAGGAGAAGGAGGAGGGGATCTGGTTTCAGACTGCATGGGGAGTAAGAACTCTCATGTGAGTGGGCTACCTTGCTCCATCATCCCAGGACATGGTGAACCATAGAATTAGGAGCAAAACCATGGTCAGGTACAGATCTGGTGAGATAAGGTGGTTATGAAACTGGGACTACAGACACTAGTCATGGCTGGATGTTGCTTTTGTGCAGAGTCTGGTGTGGGCTCTACACCAAGCTGAACACCATTAAGAAAACCAGATAGCAACTACGACTCTTCCCCAGTGCCACTCCTTTATCTAATGAAGGAGTGCTATCTTCCAACACACTCTAGAAGGAGTATTTTGAAAATGACAACCCATTAGCCGATTGTGAAATCAATTTAGTGGGTCGTGATTCGCATTTATTAAATAATAAACAGAAAGTTGGTTGGGTGTGGTGGCTTACGCCTATAATCCCAACACTTTGGGAGGCCAAGGTGGGTGGATTACCTGAGGCCAGAAGTTCAAGACCAACCTGGCCAACATGGCGAAATCCTGTCTCTATTAAAAATACAAAAAACTAGCCAGGCATGGTGGCACACACCTGTAATCCCAGTTGCTTGGGAGGCTGAGGCAGGAGAATTGTTTGAATTTGAGAGGCAGAGGTTGCAGTGAGCTGAGATCATGCCATTGCACTCTAGCCTGGGCGACAGAGCAAGACTCTGTCTAAAAATAAATAAATAAATAAAAATAATAAACAAAGTAACAGCATATCACACATAACAAGGGTAAGTATTATTAAGTGTGTGTGTGTACTGAATTACAATGTAAAATGTATTTCTTTTTATGTGTGATAAGAGAAAAGGGCTGAGCACAGTGGCTCACACCTGTAATCCCAGCATTTTAGGAAGCTGAGGCAGGAGGATCACTTGAGCCCAGGAATTAGAGACCAGCCTGGGCAACATAGTAAGACCCCTGTCTCTAGAAAAATATTTAAAAATAGAAAAAAAAAAGATAAAAAACAAAAGTCACTGCTCTAGTTTTCTTTGTAGATTTTCCTGTATCATCTAGCAATACCACTAAATTAGTGAAGGCAGTATCACTCCATGCTTTCCCAATTGTCTGCTAGGAATTAGTAAATCCTCACCCACACTATAGGATGGACCAACTGTCTAGATTAGTGAAAAGCTTGAATTAAATTATACTCCTTTAAAAGAACTTCAGGTTTATTATTTTCAAATACAAAAAGTGGAAGCAAGCTAACCAATTGTTGCCTGGTACACAGGGGTGGGTTTTGGCCTGGTGAATAGACAAGAGTTATTTGTAACTGACATTTCAAAGAAGACTAAGAAACAGGCAAGCCTTTGTTTAAATCATAATTACCCTGTTTGTATGTAAAAGAATACTTCTAAAGCTTTTCAAAACAACTGGTTCTTTTAAGCAGATAATTATTCCCCTTCCAATCTTGTTTACACTACTATTCGGAACTTCAGTGAACTTTTTTTTTCATAGATAGTACAAAGGTTAACTTCAGCCAGTCCTTCCTCAAATTATCACAAATTCCCAATTAGTGGATTCTAAACAGGGTTTCCCTGTAACAATATGCCCAAGACTTGCATGATGTGTTTTTTATTGCTTTGAATAACATCTGACAAGTTTCCAAGTACCAGGCCACCTGGATATTCTCTATCTGTCAGGAACATGTGGTCAAAGAGGTGGGTGGGAGGGTGGGGGAAATATAAATCAGGCCCATACATTCCTATACTATTAGAGGAAGACAAAAGAAAGAAAATGCTTTTTTTCCCCCCAAATATCTATTACATACCAACTGAATCTTAAGTAATAGGCACTTTTTGGTGTAAAGAAGAGTTGCACTTACCATCTAAATTTAACAAAACCTCAGATGAAAATAGAAAGCTGACCTTTTTTGTATGTAGACTGGCAGTTATTGGAGAGGCCCAGGGAAGTTGGCAAGAGAAAGATGCATTATAAATAAATTATACTTGTCCTTTCTCGTTATTTCTTATTGCAAATTTCCACTCAGTGCACAAAGGGATAATGCATGAAATCCTTTTTTAAAACAAAAATTTTATGATCCTGAGCAATACTGTTTTCGAGTTCTTTTATCTTCTGAGCTCAGCCTTTTTCACAAGCTGTTCCTCAAGCCGCCTTATTGCAGGGGCCTGTTGTCTCTAATTGTCTTTGTTTATTAGGGCCCTCTGTCACCATGAAGTTTCACGTGTTCAAATCTTGATTTAGCAGTGAGAACACCAGGCTGGGAGCTAACTCTGCTACTAGTTAGTGTAAATCACAAAAGGGGAAGTGGAGAGATAAAAACCAGGTCCTAGTGGAAGGGTCTACAGCCAGGGTTAGTAAGACTGACTGGCAGGTCAGAGGATTGAGGAAGAGACGAAAGGGCTTGGAGAAATGCCACTTAGGGTCAGCGTCTTTTTGTCTCTTTTCTCTGATTGTACCCCTTCAGATACAGAAAGGGTATGAAGTAGCCTATATTGATTGTGTTCCTCTCTTCCATTTTGTTCCATTGTTCCCGCCCTCTTACATGATTTACGGTTAAAAGACAAAAAGGGAGAAATGGAGACTTCTGAGTGGTCTAAGCCAAGCCTGGTCGTGCCATTCTCCTGGTCCATGAGTGGCTCAAGGGTGGGCATGTAATCTCGTTCTGGGAAGGGAAGTTTGCTGGGGGGAGCATTCAGAGAAAAAAGTTTGTTCAGTCTTTCTTTAAAAAGACATGTGGAGAAGAGAAATAGTCCCTTTTCTTTTGGTGGATGATAGCAAGTCTGCACGTGATGACTGGAACTGTGTGACAGCCAGCTCGTGTCCATAGGGGCATTCGCCTGAGTATGACAGTGTGGAAATATGGAAAAGACTAGGTCCTGAGCTGCTGAATTAACAAATTCTGGAAACATCCTACTTTTAGATTTGTTGCTAGGCAAAATAATCCCTATTGTAAGTTGGTTTTTCTGTGACTTGCAGTTGATACAGGGTCTTAGTCATCTTCTTACGTTCTATAATCTCTAGAGCAGCTTCTTTTGCCTGGAAGGTGCTCTATGATGCCTAAATAGTTAAAGGAAAAAGTATGTGTGCTTCTTTGATGGGGGGGGGGCCCATGGCTTTGCATGTGTGGTGACGATGATCGTATTAGTCCGTTCTCGCACGGCTATAAAGAAATACCTGAGACTGGGTAATTTATAAAGAAAAGAGGTTTAATTGGCTCACGGTTCTGCAGGCTGTACAGGAAGCATGGCTGAGGAGGCCTCAGGAAACTTTCAATCATGGTGGAAGGCGAAGAGGAAGCAGGAACGTCTTACATGGCTGGAGCAGGAGGAAGAGAGTGAAGCGGGAGGTGCTGCGCACTTTTAAACAACCTGATCTTGTGAGAACTCACTCACTATCACGAGAACAGCAAGGAGGAAATACACCGCCACGATCCAATTGAAGTAGGATATTTCCCTGACCCCTTTGCAGGACTCATGAAGGGGGTGCCCTGTTTACTCAGTCCATAGCTCTCAACTCCTTGTGGAAGGGAGTGCACGGGTGAACGAGACAGGAACTGGAGGATATGAGCACTGGAGTCAGCTGGCCACTCTGGCGCCAGCAGGAGTGAACTCCACTCAGACCCACTGAATTCTACCCCTTGCTGGAGGGGGTGTGCGGGTGAATGGGTGCAGGAGCTGGGGCAAGTGTTTGGGGGGCCAGCAGGAGCCAACTCCTTGCTGGTCCCATGGCAGCATCTATGGGGGTGCTTGCGACCCCTGAGGCCCCAGAAGGTGTGTTATGGTGCTCTTTTAGCTCTGCCATCCACGGATGGCCAAAGTGTTAACAACTCAGTGGGCCCTCTGCCTTTTTGCATGAGGCGGCTGCCTTCCGCCAGTGAGAGCAAAGGGTCAGTGTGACAGCCTTTTACATCCTCACTCTTGGCTCCTGAATTCTTGTCCAGCATCCAGGAGAAATGAGGTCACACGAACAAATTGAAGAATGGTAAATGTGGGGAATTTTACTGCTGATGAAAGTGACTCTCAGTGGGAAGGGGAGCTGAATAAGGGATGGGGTGGGCAGGTAATTTTCCTCTGGAGTCTGGCCATCTCTGGCTGGATTCTTCTCTGAAGTTACACTGTCAGACTGTCCCTCGGAAGTCAAGCCACTTCTCTCCAACGTCCAACCATAGTCTCCGAGGTACAGCTGCTTCTCCTCTCTGCTGGCTGAGTCAGGATTTTTACACGCACTGGATTTGGGATAGGGCAGGCCATGGGTAGTTTTGGAAAATACAACTTTCAAGCAGGAAAACAGGAATGTAAGTTCTCACTTTGGGCTGCTGTTTCAGGCTCTTTGTCTTGAGGGTGGGACCCTCACTGGGGACCTGCCCTCTTCTGCCCAGAATTTCCCTGCCTCCTGTCCCTATCACAATCACCTTCCATCAGGCCACTTCTCCAACAGTGGGGATTACAATTCGAAATGAGATTTGGATGGGGACACAGATCCAACCCATATCAATGCTGAGAGCTATTAACAGCTGAGGGAAGGTTTTTTGTAAATGTTTTGGACTTTTTTGTGTTGCCTGTCTCCTCCCTTTTCTTTTCCAGGAGCCACTTCTTCCCCCAGTTCTCGTGAATGTTGACACAGTGTGATGCTGCTCTCTACCACCTCGCCTTCACCTTGACCAAGCATAGACTGCGGTAGGACTCTCTTCCAATCTGAGATGCTTCCTGAGAAGTTGGAGTTGGGACCAGGAAAGAGATCAGTCTCTAGGTAACTGCAACTAGAAGAGGTTTTCAGGCTCTGCATTTCCCTCTATGCAGATTGGGAAACAGAAAATGCAGATTATTACTGAAAGAAAAAAAGAAACAGGACCAGGCAAGGTGGCTTATGCCTGTAATCCCAGAAGTTTGAGAGGCCATTGGGGAGGGATCGATTGAAGCCAGGAGTTCAAGACTCTACCTTTTTTTTTTTTCCCCCCAGATGGAGTCTTGCTCTGTTGCCCAGGCTGGAGTGCAGTGGTGCAATCTCGGCTCACTGAAACCTCCACCTCCTGTGCTGAAGCAATCCTCCCATCTCAGCCTCCTGAGTAGCTGAGACTACAGGCACATGCCACCATACCTGGCTAATTTTTGTTTTTGTTTTTATTTTGAGACAGAGTTTCACCTGTCGCCCAGGCTGGAGTGCAGTGGCATGAGCTCAGCTCACTGCAACCTCTGCCTCCCAGGTACAAGTGATTCTTGTTTCTCAGCCACCTGAGTAGCTGGGAGTACAGGCACCTGCCAACGCGCCCAGCTAATTTTTGTATTTTTAGTAGAGACGGGGTTTCACCATCTTGGCCAGGCTAGCCTTGAACTCCTGGCCTCAAGTGATCCATTCGCCTTGGCCTCCCAAAGTGTTGGGGTTACAGGCATGAGCCACTGTGTCTGGCCTACTTTTTTGTTTTTTGTAGAGATGGAGTTTTACCATGTTGCCTAGGCTGGTCTTGAACTCCTGGTCTCAAGGGATCTGCCCACCTCAGCCTCCCAAAGTGCTGGGATTACAAGTGTGAGCCACTATGCCTCACCAGCCTCGCCAGACCCTGCCTCTTAAAAAAAAAAAAAAAAAAAAAAAAAATGAAGCAGAGAGGGGCAGAGAGATGAGATGGAAAGTGCTGATGTTTTTCAAATCCCCGATTCTAGGTCATTTCTAAGGCCCATCTGTTTACACACTCATAGGCACCATGACACTTCGCTAGCAGATTTTTATAATAAATCTCCCTTTTCACTTATGCTGGTTCAAGTGGGATTGTATTACTAGAAACCAAAAAAATCCTTAAGGTAGTGGTGTGCTGGTAAATGTTTAACAATTGGCTCTGATTGTTAACAGCCCTGATTTTACAACACTTGCTGATTTCCATAATATAAATACTCCCACTATCACTTCTCTCAAGTGGCAGCATGAAGGTGGAGTTAGGCAGAGACAGCTGTGGAGTCCTGATAAGTGAGCCACAGTGAGGAAGGGGCCCCAGGTGGAGGAGGGCCCCAGGTGGAGAAGAGCAATGAACAATTTTTCTGAGAGACAGCTAATCACAAACAACCCCAGGCACAAGGACCTCTGTGGACACAGCTACCTCTTCTGTTCGTAGTCCCAGCAGCATGACCTTGTTCCACATGTAGCCCCTTCCAGCATGACCCTATAAAACTTCCCTTTAGTCCGCCTCTCTGCAGACAGCCCTTTCTCTGCTGTGCTGCCTGTTGCAACCTTGAAGCATGTTTTCATACCTTCTGTAATAAATCTGCCTTTCTTTACCTAAAACTGTCTAGGTAAATTCCTTTACCACCTGTGCCACTGGCCCCAAATAGTCGCTACCCGCTACAGCAAGCACATTGGTTTTGCTGAGCTGGTGGGAGGTGGCTGTAGCACACCACTGACTAAAGAACACAACACATAACCCATATTAAATACCAATTATGGAAAGCCATTGTTTTGGACTAAGTTTCTGCTGTAGGCCCCAACAGACCAGACCTAAGACCAAAATGGAATCATTCATGCTAAAGTTCCAGGTCACCCAGCCTACATTAAGTTGTTATCTGACCTTCAGAGAAATCAAGAGAAAGAGATAACAGCCAATTTCCCAGACAGGCCAGTTAAAAATCTTCAATAGGCTGGATAATGCAGTTCTCTCTCTAAACCTCACACAAAAAAGTAACCTGAAGTAACCTGACATTGACTGATCAGTTATTTTTCTATTGTTCTGTGTAAAAGTAACGAATATACTCTTTGTTCTTTGTCTTTGCTTCTTCAGCTCCGTGATGGTTAATACTGTCAACTTGATTGGATTGAAGGATACAAAGTATTGATCCTGGGTGTGTCTGTGAGGGTGTTGCCAAAGGAGATTAACATTTGAGTCAATGGGCTGGGAAAGGCAGACCCACCCTTAATCTGGGTGGGCACCATCTAATCAGCTGCCAGTGTGGCTAGAATATAAAGCAGGCAGAAAAATGTGAAAAGATGAGACTGGCCTAGCCTCCCAGCCTACAACTTTCTCCCATGCTGAATGCTTCCTTCCTTTGAACGTTGGATTCCAAGTTCTTCAGTTTTGGGACTGGGACTGGCTCTCCTTGCTCCTCAGCTTGCAGGCAGCCTATTGTGGGACCTTGTGATCATGTGAGTTAATATTTAATTTTTTTTTTCTTGAGACGGAGTCTTGCTCTGTTGCCCAGGCTGGAGTGCAATGGCGTGATCTCAACTCACTGCAACCTCCACCTCCCGGGTTCAAGCGATTCTCTTGCCTCAGCCTCCCAAGTAGCTGGGATTACAGGTGTGTGCCACCATGCCTGGCTAATTTTTTGTATTTTTAGTACAGATGGGGTTTCACCATGTTGGCCAGGCTGGTCTCAAACTCCTGACCGCGTGATCTGCCTGCCTCAGCCTCCCGAAGTGTTGGGATTACAGGCGTGAGCCACTGCGCCCAGCCATGAGTTAATATTTAATAAACTCCCCTTTATATATGTATCTATCCTATTAGTTCTGTCCTTCTGGAGAACCCTGACTAATACAAGCGCAATTCATTGGAACACTTATTCCGTTTTATGGAATGAAGCGTTGCCTGATCCTAGACTTGCGAATAAAGCTAGCCGAGATCTTTAGCCTCAATTTGTTGTAATTATGTCTTTTGACACACACTTCTCAGTTATATAGGAGGTTCAGGGACATATACTGATGGTTGCTAAGTTAGGAATTCTGGTATACTAATCTTTTAATTAGTTTCAAATGTGCAGAGACTTGGGCTCAGGGAGTAGAGCAAATAAGACTAAGCTCTTAAATCATACTGAAAAAATACTTTTGTTGTATAATAATGCTTTTATATGTATTGGGAATGGGAGGGAGGTAAGGGGCTGAGGAAGGAAAACTAGCTGTAAATGCAACTGGGAAGATGTGGAAGAAGGTGGCCTCTGCAAAGGAAGTCTCTAGACCTTGACAAAAAGGACAGGATTACCTTCCTCAGGTGAGGAGCAGCCTTCCAGGCTACCTGAAATCCCCAGCTACCAAACAAAACACTAACTCAGTTCACTGGGCCATCTCATGTTAGAGCTCCTGATCTGCTTTGCTTTTGTCTGAAGTTCCTTTAAGGACAGAAAACTCTTTTTTCTTTTTCTTTTCTTTTCTTTTTTTTTTGAGACAGTCTTGCTCTGTTGCCCAGGCTGGAGTGCAGCGGCCCAAACTTGTCTCACTGCAGCCTCCTGGATTCAAGTGATTCTCATGCCTCGGTCTCCCAAGTAGCTGGAATTACAGGCGTGCATGACACCCGGCTACTTTTTGTATTTTTAGTAGAGATGAGGTTTCACCATGTTGACCAGGCTGGTCTCAAACTCCTGACCTCACGTGATCTTCCTGCCTTGGCCTCTCAAAGTGCTGCCAGCCGAGAGCCACTGCACTCAGCCAGAAAACCTTTTGTTACACAATTAAAGACAAGGTATAGAATGCATATTCAGAATGGAAGTAATATTTTTATTGTGAATGAAGACAAATCAATTATTAGCAAGACTCACGTGGCTGGCAGCAGATCCTTCCCTTCTTTGATGAAGGGAGACTGGAAGGGGTAGAGAAGGATGGTATCAAGGTCTTCAGGGAGCCTCTTCTAGGCTGGCCACCTACACACACACTTGGTTCTCTGCCTGAAAAAAGATGCCAAATCTTCAAACAAATTCTTAAAGCCCTCTTCAATTTTAAGACCAACCTAAAAGGTTGGTTTTTCTAACCAACCTCTAACATTTTCTATGGCTTTCTCAGGAAAGCTGCTTTCATGGTTCAGACCCCTGTTGTAGCAATGATCTCATTTTATGCAATTGACTGACAGCAGTCTCTCCTGTCGTCTGTTTGGTGTTCAAATAAACAGAGTTTTTGGACATTATACATTGACACCACTAAGCCCCCAGAATTTTGATTTTTGTACTTGAGCTCATGAATGAACATTTCAAATGGCTGCATTGTTTAGTTCCAAAAGCACCAATATCTCTGTGCATTGGTATTTGAACATGATTTGAATATATATACATGGAAAAAGAATGTGTTGATGTTAGTTATAAGAAGAGTAAGTCATAAACATAGTTCAGTTGGGACAAAGCTGGAAATCATTAGACATGCTGGAAGGGGTGCATTTTAACAATGATCACATATTTGGGCTTAGGCCTGTTGATTCTGTTTGTGAAAAAAAAAAAAAAAAGAAAAGAAAATTAAAGAACATATATAGGCCGGGCGCGGTGGCTCACGCTTGTAATCCCAGCGCTTTGGGAGGCCGAGGCGGGCGGATCACGAGGTCAGGAGATCGAGACCACGGTGAAACCCCGTCTCTACTAAAAAATATAAAAAATTAGCCGGGCGTGGTGGCGGGCGCCTGTAGTCCCAGCTACTCGGAGAGGCTGAGGCAGGAGAATGGCGTGAACCCGGGAGGCGGAGCTTGCAGTGAGCCGAGATTGCGCCACTGCACTCCAGCCTGGGTGACAGAGCGAGACTCTGTCTCAAAAAAAAAAAAAAAAAAGAACATATATAAAATGCTGAAAAATATATTCCTGAAAAGTATATCTGAAAGGTGACATGAACTAATTCCTCATATAAAAATTTATTCCAGATGGAACAAAATTGAGAGATAAAACAAGGAAACCATAACAGTACTAGAAAGAAAGCACTAGAAAAATTTTCTTAATCTCACTCAAAAGTAGGAAAGACTTTTCCAAGCCTAATATAAATAAAACCCAGAAGCCTTAAAGGAAAATACTGATATTTGTACTGCATAAAAATATTTAAACTTCTGTAGCACGAGAGAAGAAAAAACAACTCAGTAAATAAAGTAAAAAGTTGAAAAAAATGTTGGAACACAAGCCTTCATTTTCCTCCTATATAAAGAGCTTTAAAAATAAGATGAAGTGCCTGTAGTCCTGGCTACCTGAGAGAGTTAGGCAAAGGATCATTTGAGCCTAGGACACAGAGGCTGCAGTGAGCTATGATTGTGCCACTGCACTGCAGCCTGGGTGACAGAGTGACTCTCCATCTCAATCAATCAATCAATCAATCAATAAGATAAGATAAAGCCACATAACTTGGTAGAAAAATGGTCAGAATACATGAATAGACAGTTCATGGAAGAGGAATTCCAAATAACTAATAAATACATGAAAAATGGTCAACTTTACAAATAAATATAAAATAATGAAATATTTTTCTTATTTTAGATTGGCATAGATCCAATTTTTGATGATACCAGTATCAGGAAGATGTCCTCTCAAAAGCATTGTTGGTAGGAAAGAAAATTGTCATAATTTCTTTGGAGGGCAGTCTAGGAATACTAAAAATGTTCACACACTCTGTGACCCAGCAATTCCACTATTCAGAATTTGTCCAACACGCCGGCGTGGTGGCTCACGCCTGTAATCCCAGCACTTTGGGAGGCTGAGGTGGGCGGATCACTTGAGGTCAGGAGTTTGAGACCAGTCTGGCCAATGTAATGAATCCTCATCACTAACAACAACAAAAATGCAAAAATTAGCCAGGTGTGGTGGTGGGTGCCTGTAATCTCAGCTACTTAGGAGGCTGAGGCAGGAGAATTGCTTGAATCAAGGAGGCAGAGGTTGCAGAAAGCCAAGATCGCACCACTGCACTCCTGCTTGCGCCGACAGAGCGAGACTCCATCCCAAAAAAAAAAAAAGAATTTGTGCAACAGAAATATCATTTTAGTAGCACACACAAAAAATTAGTTACACAGCGAAGGACATTCACTATAGTATTGTCTGTGCTTAGGTTTCCAGATTCTCAGAGTCTGTTTTTTAAAAATGACATTTGTATTTTATTGTTTTCTGATTAGAAGCACCCATGTGCATTGTAAGAAATTCAAATAAAACAGTTATGTTAAAGTAGAAAGAAAATTCCATCCCCAAAGATAATTACTACTCACAGTTCAATGCGTATTATTTCCAGACCATTTTCGTACATAAATACATGCAGTAATCTGAATTTAAGCTTTCCAAATCTTATAACCAGATTCAGATAAATATTTTGAGATACAATTTATCTTCATCCAAATGCTCGCTATGTGCTATTCAAAACGTATGAGCTGAATACATTGGAAAAACTAATATCCTTCACTATCTGAATTCACTTCTCAAACTTTATTTCTTGGTGTCTCAATTTAGAAATAGATTTGAGATCCAAGGATAACTGGATAAATATTTTTTCTTCTACAAAAGTTAAACTGTAACATACACTATTCAACAGCTTGCCTTTTTTTCCTTACAAATATATTTTATACATCATTCAATGTTAGTTCATAAAGATCTATCTCAGCTGGGCATGGTGGTTCATGCCTGTAATTCCAGCACTTTTTTGGGAGGCCAAGGCAGGAGGATTGCTTGAGTCCAGGAGTTTGAGACTAGCCTGGGTAACATGGCAATACCCCATCTCTACAAAAAAATACAAAAATTAGCTGGGTGTGATTATGCACACCTGTAGTTCCAGGTATTTGGGAGGCTGAGGCAGGAGGATCACTTGAGCCCAGGAGTTGGAGGCTGCAGTGAGTTATGATCAACATCACTGCATTCCAGCCTGGATAACAGAGTGAAGCTCTGTCTCTAAAAACAAATAAAAGTAAAAAAGATCTATTGCGTTCCTTTTTAATGGCTGCATAGTACCATTGTACAGCTATAACATAATTTAACTGGTTTCTTATTGATGATAATTTATTGGTAGCCTAAGTATATATATTGACATGGAAAGGTGTCCAAATATTTTTAAGTTAAAAAGTAAATTGGACCATATGTATAGTCTATTTTAAAAGGATAAGCTGGTTAATATATACACAGAAAAAAAATTCTGGTGAAATATACTTCCAACTGCTATCTATCTATCTATTTATTTATTTAGAGATGAAGTCTCACTCTGTCGCCCAGGCTGGAGTGCAGTGGCACGATCTGGGCTCACTGCAACCTCTACCTCCTGTGTTCAAGGAATTCTGTCTCAGTCTCTTGAGTAGCTGGGACTACAGGCGCACGCCACCATGCCAGGCTAATTTTTGTATTTTTAGTAGAGACAGGGTTTCACCATATTGGTCAGGCTGGTCTCGAACTCCTGACCTCAGGCGATCCACTCACCTAGGCCTCCCAAAGTGCTGGGATTACAGGTGTGAGCCACTGTGCCCGGCCCCAACTGCCAACTATCATCAGAGGTAAAGATTGAGACAGGAGAGGGGGAAAATAATCATTTTTTGGGGGTGTATATTTTTCAGTGATGTTTGAATAGTTTTAATATTACTATGAAAATATTATTTTAGAAGCAGGAAAAAATAAAAGCTCACAAAGGTATTGTCAAGGAACAGTATTTCACCAAATAGAGTTTTAAAAATCTGATCGGCTTTTATTAGTGATTTATGAATTGGGCAGCATCTCATCTATGAAACAGAAAGGTGCTTTGGTGAGCCAAGCAGAGGGGGTTGGTTATATAGGCAGAAAAAGGCTGAAAAGAGCAAAAACAAGGAGGAAAAAGTACATTGATCATTTCAAAGTTACTTTCCTTATAGGGTTAAAGCAGAGGGGATTTTCATATAATGCCAACTCAGGTTGACTGGCCCCTTTGGATTAAATGCTGTGAATCTCTTGTTCTTTGGAAAACCAGCTGGTTTCTAAATTTAGTTTGATTATGTGGCACCTAGCATGAGTGACTCAATTCTGGTTTGGTCTGGTCTGTTGGGGCCTAGGGCAGGAGCTCAGTCCAAAACAATGACCTCCCATAAATTTTATTTAACAGCATATACATGTATATTCTTTGTAAGATACTTTGAAATAGTGAAAAATTGGGTGCAATAAATAAGGGATTGTTTAAATACAGTATACTCACATAGTGGAATACAATTGAGCTCTCTCCAAAATACAATATAATCCCACACAGAGAAAAATAACCAACATGGTAAAACTCCATCTTTACTAAAAATACAAAAATTATCTGGGCATGATGGTGGGCGCCTGTAATCCCAGCTACTTGGGAGGCTGAGTCAGGAGAATCGCTTGAACCAGGGAGGCGGAGGTTGCAGTGAGCCGAGATTGTGCCAGTGCCCTCCAGCCTGGCAACAGAGCAAGACTCTGTCTCAAAAAAAAAAAAAAAAAAAAAGAAAAATAACCAATAACAACAATACGCCTTTATATAGATCAAACCGTTAATCATCTCTAGGAATATTTTAACTTTCTTAGTAATGTCTATCATATTTTAATTGTTAATACGCCACGTGAATTACTTTTACAGTTGAGATAAAAGGTTACTATTTAATGCTGGTTGAAATTGGGAATTTTATGATTTTTGTCTAGCTCTTGAGAAGCAACTACCTCACCCTGTTATATCAGGTAAGTCTATTGTTTATTTTTATTTATTTATTTTTTGAGATGGAGTCTCATTCTGTAGTCCAGGCTGGAGTGTGGTGGCTTGATCTTGGCTCACTGCAACCTCCGCCTTCTGGGTTTCAAGTGATTCTCTTGCCTCAGCCTCCCAAGTAGCTGGGATTACAGGCATGTGCCTCCGCACCCGGCTAATTTTTGTATTTTTAATAGGGATGGGGTTTCGCCATGTTGGCTATGCTGGTCTTGAACTCCTGACCTAAAGTGATCCACTGGCCTCAGCCTCCCAAATTGCTGGGATTACAGGCGTGAGCCACTGCACCTGGCCCTATTGTTAATTTTTATGCATTAGGCTTTCCTATGCATTTCCAGGAACCTATTATGATACAAGTAGACTGTTCAGATATCATTTTTTTCCCTGTAGACCAATGCTATCCAATAGAAATTTATTGCAAGCTACGTATGTATCTTTAAGTTTTCTAGTAACTACATTTTAAAAAGAGCAGGCGCAATTAATTTTAATACTATATTTTATTAACCCAATATATCCAAAATATTATCATGTGAACATGTAATGGATATAAAAATTATTAATGAGATATTTTACATTCTAATTTCCACACTAAGTCTTTTAAATCTGGTGTGTATTATACTTACAGCATATTTCAATTTGGGTGCTAAATTTTCAAGTTAAAATGTTGTCCTACCAAAACAATAAGGTATGTATGTATTTAAAGGAAAAATACTTCACTCTGCTTCAGTTTTTAAATGTAAGTTAAAATTAATTTAAAACGTCACTAGTGTGACCAGTCACACTTGCACATTTCAGGTGCTCCATAGCCACAAGTGGCTGGTGGCTGCAGCGTTGGGCAGCGTAGATATAGCACATTCCACTGGACAGCTGTGGTCTAGACATTGAGTTCCAGGCAGATACAATCTCTTACTCATCTTCGGAGCTCTATGACTTAACAGTGCCTGTCACACAGTAGGAACTCCATAAATGAAGAACCCATTCATAGATCCCAGACTGAGATCATCACGAGCAGCACACTGATTAAGGGTGAAAAGACACACCTTCACAACATGGCCACGGATGGCCCTATTTACCTCCTCCTGAGCAGGACAAATAGTTAATATACGTGGAGGGATTTTGGTGTTGCAGACAGCAAATTATTTGTGGAATCCATTTGTTCTTCCCAACTGACTTAATATAAAAAAGAATTTATATGATGGAATGTTAGACTCAAGATTGTCTTTGGTACAAGGCGGGAACCCGGTGTACCTTGGGACCAGGGAACTGACACAGTGGTTGTCTGCTGGGGGCAGGAGGGGGCAGCAGAGAGCCACCAGGGTGGTTGGCTCTGGGGAACCCAAAAGATGATGGATGAGTGGGAAAACGGAGTGTTAGGGTGAACCCAAATCACAAACTCATAATCAAAAGGAAAGCTAGGCTAGAAAGCCAAGCCAGGATGGAATCAATGTATAAGAAAATATGCTGTGAATCTGTGGTTTCCCTTATCACTTCAGTAGGAGATTTGACCTTTACTTTCTTCCTACTTAAATTATAAACAAGATGAAGAAAATTGGCCAAGTGTGGTGGCTCATGCCTGTAATCCCAACACTTTGGGAGGCTAGGGCAGAAGAATCATTTAAGGCCAGGAGTTTGAAACCAGCCTGAGCAACATAGTGAGACCCCATCTCTATTTTTTTTAATAATAAAAAAAGAAAATTAAAATTGCTGTTCACCACACAGAATTTTTAGCAATTTGTATAGCCAAATCCCTGAGTTAACTTTTTGGTGTATTTCCTTCCAAAATAATAATCATTTTGAATGCATGTTTTGTTTTATAAGCTCCTTAAAATTTTTTTTATCTAATTCTGGGTTTCAAGGGCAATGCTTCTAGCTTTTGCCCATTCAGTATATAATGTTGGCTGTAGGTTTATCATAGATGACTCTTATTATTTGAGATATGTGCCTTCAATACCTAGCTTATTGAGAGTTAATATGAAGGGGTGCTGAATTTTATCAAAAGCCTTTTCTGCATCTATTGAGATGACCGTATAATTTTCGTCTTTAAGTTCTGTTTATGTAATGAATCACATTTTCTGATTTGCATTTGTTAAACTAAACTTGCATCCCAGGGATAAAGCCTGCTTGATCGTAGTGGATAAGCTTTTTGGTGTGTTGCTGGATTTGGTTTGCCACTATTTTGTTGAGGATTTTTGCATTGATGTTCATCTGGCCTGAAGTTTTCTTTTTTGTTGTTTCTCTGCCAAGTTTTGGTTTCAGTATGATGCTGGCCTCATAGAATGAATTAGGGAGGAGTCCCTCCTCCTCAATTTTTTGGAATAATTTCAGTAGGAATGGACCAGCTCTTCTTTGTACATCTGGTAGAATCTGGCTGTGAATCCATCTGGTCCTGGGCTTTTTTTGTTGGTAGTCTATTTATCACTGATTCAATTTCAGAGCTAGTTATTGGTCTGTTCAGGGATCCAATTTCTTCCTGGTTCAGTCTTGGGAGGGTGTATATGTCCAGGAATTTATCTATTTCTTCTAGATTTTCTAGTTTGTGTACACGGAGGTGTTCATAATATTCTCTGATTGTTGTTTGTATTTCTGTGGCGTCAGTGGTAATATCCCCTTTGTCTTTTCTAATTTCTTTTATTTGGATCTTTTTTGGTTTTTCAAGTCTCAATATCCTTCAGTTTAGCTTTGATTTTGGTTATTTGTTGTCTTCTGCTAGCTTTGGGGTTGATTTACTCTTGGTTGTCTAGTTCTTTTAGTTGTGATGTTAGGTTGTTAAACTGAGATCTTTCTAGGCCGGGCGCGGTGGCTCACGCTTGTAATCCCAGCACTTTGGGAGGCCGAGGCGGGCGGATCACGAGGTCAGGAGATTGAGACCACGGTGAAACCCCGTCTCTACTAAAAATACAAAAAATTAGCCGGGCGTGGTGGCGGGCGCCTGTAGTCCCAGCTACTCGGAGAGGCTGAGGCAGAAGAATGGCGTGAACCCGGGAGGCGGAGCTTGCAGTGAGCCGAGATTGCGCCACTGCACTCCAGCCTGGGCGACAGAGCGAGACTCCGTCTCAAAAAACAAACAAACAAACAAACAAAAAACTGAGATCTTTCTAACTTTTTGATGTGGGCATTTAGTGCTATAAGTTTTCCTCTTAACATTGCCTTAGCTGTGTCACAGAGATTCTGGTGTGTTATATCTTTGGTCTCATTAGTTTCAAAGAACTTCTAGATTTCTGCTTAATTTCATTATTTACCCAAAAATCATTCAGGAGCAGATTATTCCATTTCCATGCAATTGTGTAATTTTAAGCTATTTTCTTAGTCTTGAATTCTATTTTAATTGCACTGTGGTCTGAGAGAGTGCTTGTTATGATCTCAGTTCCTTTGCATTTGCTGAGGAGTGTTTTACATCTGATTATGTGATTGAATTTAGAGTATGTGCCATGTGGCAATGGGAAGAATGTATATTCTGTTGTTTTTGGGGTAGAGAGTTCCGTAGATGTCTATCAGGTCTATTTGATCCTGTGCTGAGTTTAGGTCCTGAATATCTCTGTTAATTTTTTGCCTGGGTGATCTAATACTGTCAGTGGAGTGTTAAAATCTCCCACTATTATTGTGTGAGAGTCTAAGTCTCTTTGAAGGTCTCTAAGAACTTATTTTATGAATCTGGGTGCTCCTATGTTGGGTACTTATATATTTAAGAGAGTTAGGTCTTCTTGTTGAATTTAACCCTTTACCAATATGTAATGCCCATCTTTGTCTTTTTGATCTTTGCTGGTTTAAAGTCTGTTTCGTCTGAAGTTTGGATTGCAACCTCTGCTTTTTTCTGTTTTCCATTTGCTTGGTAGATTTTTCTCTATGCCCTCTCTCATCACTCTTATTCAATATAGTATTGGAAGTCCTGGCCAGAGCAATCAGGCAAGAGAAAGAAATAATGGGCATCCACATAGAAAGAGAGGAAGTCAAAATATCCCTGTTTGCAGATGACATGATCCTATATCTAGAAAACTCCATGGTCTCAGCTCAAAAGCTCCTTAAGCTGGTAAACAACTTCAGCAAAGTCTCAGGATACAAAATCAATGTACAAAAAAATCAGTAGCATTCCTATACACCAACAACAGTCAAGCTGAGAGCCAATCAGGAATGCAATCCCATTCACAATTGCCACAGAAAGAATAAAATACCTAGAAATACACCTAACCAGGGAGGTGAAAGATCTCTACAATGAGAACTACAAAATACAGCTCAAAGAAATCAGAGATGACACAAACAAATGGAAAAACATTCCATGTTCATGGGTAGCAAGAATTAACATTGTTAAGATGGCCATACTGCCCAAAGCAATTTATAGATTTAATGCTATTCCTATCAAACTACTGACGACATTCTTCACAGAATTAGCAAAAAACTGTTTTAAAATTCATATCGAGCCAAAAAAGAGCCTGAATAGCTAAGGCAACCCTAAGCAAAGAGGACAAATCTGGAGGCATCATGCTACCTGACTTTATACTACAGGGCTACAGTAACCAAAACAGCATGGTACTTACAAAGACAGATACATAGACCTATGGAACAGAATAGAGAGCCCAGAAATAAGGCCACACACCTGCAGCCATCTCATCTTCAACAAAGCTGACAGAAACAAGCAATGGTGAAAGGACTCTCTATTTAATAAATGGTGCTGGGAGAACTGACTAACCATATGCAGAAGATTGAAACTGGACCCTTTCCTTACACCATATACAAAAATCAGCTCAAGACGGGTTAAAGACTTAAGTGTAAAATCCCAAACTGTAAGAACTCTGGAAGACAACCTAGGCAATACCATTCTGGATGTTGAAACGGGCAAAGGTTTCACGATGAAGATGCCAAAAGCAGTTGCAACAAAAACAAAAAATGACATTGACTGGAAGCCTTATTGATAACAAAAAAAAGAAATAGATTGACCATGGGATCTAATTAAACTAAATAGCTCCTGCACAGCAAAAGAAACTATCAATAGAGTAAACAGACAACCTACAGAATGGGAGAAAAATTTTGCAAACTATGCATATGACAAAGGTCTAATATCCGGCCTCTATAAAGAACTTACACAGGCCGGGCGTGGTGGCTCACGCTTGTAATCCCAGCACTTTGGGAGGCCGAGGCGGGCAGATCACGAGGTCAGGCGATCGAGACCACGGTGAAACCCTGTCTCTACTAAAAATACAAAAAAAAAAAAAAAAAATTACCCGGCCGTGGTGGTGGACGCCTGTAGTCCCAGCTACTCGGAGAGGCTGAGGCAGGAGAATGGCGTGAACCCGGGAGGTGGAGCTTGCAGTGGGCCAAGATTGCGCCACTGCACTCCAGCCTGGGTGACAGAGCGAGACTCCATCTCAAAAAAAAAAAAAAAAAAAGAACTTACACAAATTTACAAGAAAAAAAAATAACCCCATTAAAAAGTGGGCAAAGGACATGAACAGACACTTCTCAAAAGAAGACCTACCTGTAGGCAACAAGCATATGAAAAAAAGCTCAACATCATTGATCATTAGAGAAATGCAAATCAAAGCTACAATGAGATACCATCTCACACCAGTCAGAATGGCTATTACTAGAAAGTCAAAAAATAACAGATGCTGGCAAAGTTGTAGAGAAAAAGGAACACTTATACATTGTTGGTGGGAGTGTAAATTAGTTAGACCATTGTAGAAAGCAGTGTGGCGATTCTTCAAAGAGCTAAAAACAGAACTACCATTCAACCCAGCAATCCCATTACTGGGTATATACCCAAAGGAATAGAAATCATTTATCATAAAGACATGCATTTGCATGTTCATTGCAGCACTATTCACAATAGCAAAGACACAAAATCAACCTAAATGCACATCAATGGCAGACTGGATAAAGAAAATGTGGTGCATATACACTATGGAATACTATGCAGCCATAAAAAAGAATGAGATCATGTCCTTCGCAGGAACTTGGATTGAGCTGGAGGCCATTATCCTTAGCAAACTACTGCAGGAACAGAAAACCAAATACCTCATGTTCTCACTTATATTTAATAAGTGGAAACTAAATGATGAGAACACACGGGCACATAGAGGAGAACACTGGGGCCTACTGGACGGTGGAGGGTGGGGAGAAGGAGAGGATCAGGAAAAATAACTAATGAGTACTAGATTTAATACCTGGGTGACAAAATAATCTGTACAACAAACCCCCATGACACGAGTCTACCTATTTAACAAATCTGCACATCAACCCCTGAACTTAAAAGTTAAAAACAGCTACAAAACCCCAAACAATTTAATATTCTGTGAACATCTTTTCACATCTTTAAATTTTTTTCTTTCTTTCTTTCTTTCTTTCTTTCCTTCCTTCTTTCTTTCTTTCCTCTCTCTCTCTTTTTTTTTTTTTCTTGAAACAATGTCTCTCTCTGCCACCCAGGCTGGAGTGCAGTGGTGTGCCCATGGCTCACTGTAGCCTCGACCTCCTAGACTCAAGGGATCCTCTTACCTCAGCCTCCCAAGTAGCTAGGACCACAGGTGCTTGCCACCATGCCTGGCTAATTTTTGTTAATTTTTGTAGAGTTAGGGACTTGCTATGTTGCCAGGGCTGGTCTCAAATTCCTGGGCTCACATGACCCTCCTGCCTCGGCCTTCCAAAATGCTGAGATTACAGGTGTGAGCTACCCTGCCCGGCCAGATTTCTTAGCATTCTTATATACCTTTTTTTTTTTTTTTTTCCTAAAGAGGTAGGGTCTTGTTGCTATGTTGCCCAGGAAGGACTTGAATTCCTGGGCTCAAGGGTTGGGACCCTTCCATCTCAGCTTTCCCAGTAGCTGGGACTACAGGCATGTGCCACCATGCCTGGCTGGCTGTTATATGTATATCATTTCTAATGGTAGCCTTACGTCTGGTGTGAATTTGCTCTGCTTGATTCAACCAACTGGCAATTAGAAGACACTAGGATTCTTCTAATTTTTCATCATTTTAAACAGCATAAATCCTAGGTACATCTTTGTGTGTATCCATGGTGATTTTCCTTAGAATAAATTCCTGAAAGTAGAATAGTAGGCACCTGTCTGTAAGTTTTTGCCTTTGAATTGCCAAATCCCACTCTTGGAACAGCTGTAACAGTGTACACACTTCTTGTACTGCTCATTTCCTCAAACCCTCACCAACTCTGGGTAGTATTAAAAACAAACAAATAAAAAACAGCCTACCACATTGGCTGGGCATGGTGGCTCACTCCTGTAATCCCAGCACTTTGGGAGGCCAAGGAGGGCAGATCACTTGAGATCAGGTGTTTGAGACCAGCCTGGCCAACACGGTGAAACCCTGTCTCTACTAAAAATACAAAAATTAGCCACGTGTGGCGGCATGTGCCTGTAATCCCAGCTACTCGGGAGGCCGAGGCAGGAGAATTGCTTGAACCTGGGAGGCAGAGGTGCAGTGAGACAAAATCGTGCCACTGCACTCCAGCCTGGGTGACAGAGCAAGACTCTGTCTCAAAAGAAACAAACAAACAAACACAAACAAACAAACAAACAGAAAACCCCCCTCAAAAACAACCTACCACAGCAAAAAAACAAAACAAAACAAAAAACAAAAAACCTAGCAACTTTACTAACCTGATTGGTGAAAAAAAATGGCATCTTATATTTTAAAATATCATTTCTGTGATTACTGCAGGTATTAAACTTAAAAAAGAGTTTGGTCATCTCTCTCTCTCTCTCTGTCTTTCTCTCTCTCTCTCTCTCTCTGTGTGTGTGTGTGTGTGTGTGTGTGAGAGAGAGATAGAGAGCTGCTTATTTTTGTCATTATTCTTTTTTTTTAGGGTTGGTCAAATGAAACAAGCAATTTTTAATGAATGAAGTTTTATAGAAGTAATTTCAATCCAAAAGAATTAAATTTTTTTCTTTTTTTATAGGTTATTTATTTATTATACTTTAAGTTCTAGGGTGCATGTGCACAATGTGCAGGTTTGTTACATAGATATACATGTGCCATGTTGGTTTGCTGCACCCATCAACTCGTCATTTACATTAGGTATTTCTCCTAATGCTATCCCTCCCCCAGCCCCCACCCCCTGACAGGCCCCAGGGTGTGATGTTCCCTGCCCTGTGTCCAAGTGTTCTCATTCTTCAATTCCCACCTATGAGTGAGAACATGCGGTGTTTGGTTTTCTGTCCTTGTGATAGTTTGCTGTGAATGATGATTTCCAGCTTCATCCATGACCCTGCAAAGGACATGAACTCACCCTTTTTTATGGCTGCATAGTATTCCATGGTGTATATGTGCCACATTTTCTTTTCTTTTTTTTTTTTTTTAGACCGAATTTCGCTCTTGTTGCCTAGGCTGGAGTGCAGTGGCAAGATCTTGACTCACTGCAACCTCTGCCTCCCGGGTTCAAGCAATTCTCCTGCCTCAGCCTTCCTGAGTAACTGGGGGTTACAGGCATGTGCCACCATGCCCGGCTAATTTTGTATTTTTAGTAGAGACGGGGTTTCTCCATGTTGGTCAGGCTAGTCTTGAACTTGCGACCTCAGATGATCCGCCTGATTCAGTCTCCCAAAGTGCTGGGATTACAGGCTTGAGCCACCGCGCCTGGCCTGTGCCACATTTTCTTAATCCAGTCTGTCACTGATGGACATTTGGGTTGGCTCCAAGTCTTTGCTATTGTGAATAGTGCCGCAATAAATATACATGTGCGTGTGTCTTTATAGGAGCATGATTTATAATCCTTTGGGTATATACCCATTAATGGGATAGCTGGGTCAAATGGTATTTCTAGTTTTAGATCCTTGAGGAATCGCCACACTGTCTTCCACAATGGTTGAACTAATTTACACTCCCAACAACAGTGTAAAAGTGTTGCTATTTCTCCACATCCTCTCCAGCATTCTGTTGTTTCCTGACTTTTTAATGATTGCCATTTTAACTGGCGTGAGATGGTATCTCATTGTGGTTTTTATTTGCATTTCTCTGATGACCAGTGATGATGAGCATTTTTCATGTGTCTGTTGGCTGCATAAATGTCTTATTTGGAGAAATGTGTGTTCATATCCTTTGCCTACTTTTGGATGGGTTGTTTGTTCTTTTCTTGTAAATTTGTTTAAGTTCTTTGTAGATTCTGGATATTAGCCCTTTGTCAGATGGGTAGATTGCAAAAATTTTCTCCCATTCTGTAGGTTGCCTATTCACTCTGATGGTAGTTTCTTTTGCTGTGTAGAAGCTCTTTAGTTTAATTAGATCCTATTTGTCTATTTTGGTTTTTGTTGCCATTGCTTTTGGTGTTTTAGTCATGAAGTCCTTGCCCAGGCCAATGTCCTAAATGGTATTGCCTAGGTTTTCTTCCAGGGTTTTTATGGTTTTAGGTCTAATATTTAAGTCTTTAATCCATCTTGAATTACTTTTTGTATAAAGAAGGGATCTTGTTTCAGCTTCCACATATGGCTAGCCAGTTTTCACATCACCATTTATTAAATAGGGAATCCTTTCCCCACTTCTTGTTTTTGTCAGGTTTGTCAAAGATCAGATGGTTGTAGATGTGTGGTGTTATTTCTGAGACCTCTGTTCTGTTCTGTTGGTCTATATATCTGTTTCGGTAGCAGTTACATGCTGTTTTGGTTACTGTAGCCTTATAGTAGAGTTTGAAGTAAGGTAGCGTAATGCCTCCAGCTTTGTTCTTTTTGCTTAGGATTATCTTGGCAATGCGGGCTCTATTTCGGTTCCATATGAACTTTAAAGTAATTTTTTCCAATTCTGTGAAAAAAGTCATTGGTACCTTGATGGGGATGGCATTGAATCTATAAATTACCTTAGGCAGTATGGCCATTTTCACAATATTGATTCTTCCTATCCATGAGCATGGAATGTTCTTCCATTTGTTTGTGTCTTCTTTTATTTCGTTGAGCAGTGGTTTGTAGTTCTCCTTGAAGAGGTCCTTCACATCCCTTGTAAGTTGGATCCTAGGTATTTTATTCTCTTTGTAGTAATTTTGAATGGGAGTTTACTCATGATTTGGCTCTCTGTTTGTCTGTTATTGGTGTCTAAGAATGCTTGTGATTTTTGCACATTGATTTTGTATCCTGAGACTTTGCTGAAGTTGCTTATCAGCTTAAGGAGATTTTGGGCTGAGATGATGGGGTTTTCTATACAATCATGTCATCTGCAAACGGACAATTTGACTTCCTCTTTTCCTAATTGAATACCCTTTATTTCTTCCTCTTGCCTGATTTCCCTGGCCAGAACTTCCAACACTTTGTTGAATAGGAGTGGTGAGAGAGGGCATCCCTGTCTTGTGACAGTTTTCAAAGGGAATGCTTCCAGTTTTTGCCCATTCAGTATGATATTGGCTGTGGGTTTGTAATAAATAGCTCTTATTGTTTTGAGATATGTTCCATCAATACCTAGTTTATTGAGAATTTTTAGCATGAAGGGCTGTTGAATTTTGTTGAAGGCCTTTTCTGCATCTATTGAGATAATCATGTAGTTTTTGTCACTGGTTCTGTTTATGTGATGGATTATGTTTATTGCTTTGCGTATGTTGAACCAGCCTTGCATCCCAGGGATGAAGCCCACTTGATCATGGTGGATAACCTTTTCGATGTGCTGCTGGATTCGGTTTGCCAGTATTTTATTGAGGATTTTCTCATTGATGTTCATCAGGGATGTTGGTCTAAAATTCTCTTATTTTTGTTGTGTTTCTGCCAGGCTTTGTTATCAGGATGATGCTGGCCTCATAAAATGAGTTAGGGAGGATTCCCTCTTTTTCTACTGATTGGAATAGTTTCAGAAGGAATGGTACCAGCTCCTCTTTTACTTCTGGTAGAATTCGGCTGTGAATCCGTCTGGTCCTGGACTGTTTTTGGTTGGTAGGCTATTGATTATTGCCTCAATTTCAGAGCCTGTTATTCGTCTATTCAGAAATTCAACTTCTTTCTGGTTTAGTCTTGGAAGGGTGTACGTGTCGAGGAATTTATCCATTTCTTCTAGATTTTCTAGTTTATTTGCGTAGAGGTGTTCATAGTATTCTCTGATGGTAGTTTGTATTTCTGTGGGATCAGTAGTATCCCCTTTATCATTTTTTATTGTGTCTATTTGATTCTTCTCTTTTCTTCTTTATTAGTCTGTCTAGGGGTCTATCAATTTTGTTGATCTTTTCAAAAAACCAGCTCCTGGATTCATTGAGTTTTTGAAGGTTTTTTTTTTGTGTCTCTATCGCCTTCAGTTCTGCTCTGATCTTATTTATTTCTTGCCTTCTGCTAGCTTTTGAATTTGTTTGCTCTTGCTTCTCTAGTTCTTTTAATTGTGGTGTTAGGGTGTTGATTTTAGATCTTTCCTGCTTTCTCTTGTGGGAATTTAGTGCTATAAATTTCCCTCTACACACTGCTTTAAATGTGTCCCACAGATTCTGGTACGTTGTGTCTTTGTTGTCATTGGTTTCAAAGAACATCTTTATTTCTGTCTTCATTTTGTTATTTACTCATTAGTCATTCAGGAGCAGGTTGTTCAGTTTCCATGTAGTTGTATGGTTTTGAGTGAGTTTCTTAACCCTGAGTTCTAATTTGATTGCACTGTGGTCTGAGAGACAGTTTGTTGTGATTTCTATTCTTTTACATTTGCTGAAGAGTGCTTTACTTCTAATTATGTGGTGAATTTTAGAATAAGTGCAATGTGGTGCTGAGAAGAATGTATATTCTGTTGATTTCAGGTGGAGAGTTCTGTAGATGTCTATTAGGTCCACTTGGTGCAGAGCTGAGTTCAAGTCCTGGATATCCTTGTTAACCTTCTGTCTCGTTGATCTGTCTAATATTGACAGTGGGGTGTTAAAGTCTCCCATTATTATTGTGTGGGAGTCTAAGTCTCTTTGTAGATCTCTAAGGACTTGCTTTATGAATCTGGGTGCTCCTGTATTGGGTGCATGTATATTTAGGATAGTTAGCTCTTCTTGTTGAATTGATTCCTTTACCATTATGTAATGGCCTTCTTTGTGTCTTTTGATCTTTGTTGATTTAAAGTCTGTTTTATCAGAGACTAGGTTTGCAACTCCTGCTTTTTTTTTTGCTTTCCATTTGCTTGGTAGATCTTCCTTCATCCCTTTATTTTGAGCCTATGTGTGTCTCTGCATGTGAGATGGGTCTCCTGAATACAGCACACTGATAGGTCTTGACTCTTTATCCAATTTGCCAGTCTGTGTCTTTTAATTGGTGCATTTAACCCATTTACATTTAAGATTAATATTGTTATGTGTGAATTTGATCCTGTCATCATGACGTTAGCTGCTTATTTTGCCCATTAGTTGATGCGATTTCTTCATAGCATTGATGGTCTTTACAGTTTGGCATGTTTTTGTAGTGGCTGGTACCGGTTGTTCCTTTCCATATTTAGTGCTTCCTTCAGGAGCTCTTGTAAGGCAGGCCTGGTGGTGACAAAATCTCTCAGCATTTGCTTGTCTGTAAAGGATTTTATTTCTCCTTCACTTATGAAGGTTAGTTTGGCTGGATCTGAAATTCTGGGTTGAAAATTATTTTCTTTAAGAATGTTGAATATTGGCCCCCACTCTCTTCTGGCTTGTAGGGTTTCTGTTGAGAGATCCACTGTTAGTCTGATGGGTTTCCCTGTGTGGGTAACCCGACCTTTCTCTCTGACTGCCTTTAACTTTTTTTCCTTCATTTGAACCTTGGTGAATCTGACAATTATGTATCTTGGGGTTGCTCTCCTCGAGGAGTATCTTTGTAATGTTCTCAATATTTCCTGAATTTGAATGTTGGCCTGCTTTGGCTAGGTTTGGGAAGTTCTGCTGGATAATACCCTGAAGAGTGTTTTCCAACTTGGTTCCATTCGCCCCATCACTTTCAGGTACACCAATCAAACGTAGATTTGGTCTTTCCACATAGTCCCATATTTCTTGGAGGCTTTGTTTCTTTTTACTCTTTTTTCTCTAAATGTGTCTTCTCACTTTATTTCATTAATTTGATCTTCAATCACTGATACCCTTTCTTCCACTTGATTGAATTAGCTATTGAAGCTTGTGCATGTGTCATGAAGTTCTCGTGCCATGGTTTTCAGCTCCATCAGATCATTTAAGGTCTTCTCTACACTGTTTATTCAGTTAGCCATTAATCTAACCTTTCTTTAAGGTTTTTAGCTTCCTTGAGATGGGTTAGAACATGCTCCTTTAGTTTGGAGAAGTTTGTTATTATTGACCTTCTGAAGCCTACTTCTGTCAACTTGTCAAAATCATTCTCCGTCCAGCTTTGTTCCATTGCTGGTGAGGAGCTGCGACCCTTTGGAGGAGAAGAGGTCCTTTGGTTTTTAGAATTTTCAGCTTTTCTGCTCTGGTTTCTCCCCATCTTTGTGGTTTTATCTACCTTTGGTCGTTTATGTTGGTGACCTACAGGTGGGGTTTTTGTGTGGATGTCCTTTTTGATAATGTTGATGCTATTCCTTTCTGTTTGTTAGTTTTCCTTCTAACAGTCAGGTCCCTCAGCTACAGGTCTGTTGGAGTTTGCTGGAGGTCTGCTTCAGACCCTGTTTGCCTGGGTATCACCAGCGGAGGCTGCAGCATTGCAAATATTGCAGAACAGCAAATATTGCTGCCTGATCTTTCCTCTGGAAGCTTTGTTCCAGAGCGGCTCCCGCCTATATAAGGTGTCTGTCAGCCCCTACTGGGAGGTGTCTCCCAGTTAGGCTACACAGGGGTCAGGGCCCCACTTGAGGAGGCAGTCTGTCCATTCTCAGAGCTCAAACGCTGTGCTAGGAGAACCACTGCTCTCTTCAGAGCTGTCAGACAGGGACTTTTAAGTCTGCAAAAGTTGTCTGCTGCATTTTGTTCAGCTATGCCATGCCCACAGAGGTGAATGAAGTCTATAGAGGCAGTAGCCCTTACTGAGCTGCGTTGGGCTCTGCTCAGTTCCAGCTTCCTGGCCGCTTTGTTTACCTACTCAAGCCTCAGCAGTGGTAGCCGCCCCTCCCACAGCTTGGCTGCAGCCTTGTAGGTCGATCTCAGACTGCTGCACTAGCAGTGAGCAAGGCTCCATGGGCACAGGACCCACTGAGCCAGGCACAGGAGAGAATCTCCTTGTCTGCCGGTTGTAAGACCATGGGGAAAGTGCAGTATTTGGGCAGAAGTGTCCTGTTTTTCCAGGTACAATCTGTCACGGCTTCCCTTGGCTAGGAAAGGGAAATCCCTCGACCCCTTGCACTTTCTGAGTGAGGCAATGCCCCGCCCTGCTCTGGCTTGCCCTCCATGGGCTGCACCCACTGTCCAACCAGTCCAATGAGATGAACCAGATACCTCAGTTGGAAATGCAGAAATCACCCATCTTTTGCATTGATCATGGTGGGAGCTGTAGACCAGAGCTGTTCCTGTTTGGCCATCTTGGAACAGAGACTCATTATTTATTTTTTACAAGATTTTTCTTATAGAGTTTTGTAGATGGTTTTTACATAGTAAGGATATTAACCCTTTATTATACATGCTGTAAATATTTCCCCTTGTACATTATTTGCCTTTTCATTGTTTTTGGCATGTGGTTTTTCAGAAAGTTTTATTTTATAAAATAAACTTTCTATTTTGAAATAATCTTTGGAATAATTTTAGATTTTCAGAAAAGTTGCCAACATAATACAGAGAGTTCCTGTATACCTTCACCCAGCTACCTGTAATTTTTTTTTCCCAGCCACTAGATCACCCAGGATCCCCTAATGTTAACATCTTACATGGCCCTGGTACATTTGTCAAAACAAAAAAATCCCATAAGGTTTTAAATGTTCATGGTTCCAGAGAATCAAGCCTTGTTCATGGTTCCAGAGAATCAAGAAACTGATCCAATCTTCATCTTCCTGTGATGAAAAATTTTGTTTAAAGTTTGGTTGATTAAACTTTGATCTTGGCTCACTGCACCTCTGCCTCCTAGGTTCATCCTACTTCCACCAACCATGAGTTTATGTATTTCCCTGTGAGAGTACCAAAGTCTATTTAATTCATAATCTTTTGAAACGTATCATTAATAGTTTATTAATAGTGCTGTAGAACTCATTTTACTACAAGTAGCTTTTCTCTTCCAGTGCCAATCACTTTGGGAGCCACAGGTTATGGTGCAGACATGGCCAAGTCCAACAACCATACCATATACAACCAGTCCTGAAAATGGCACAGGAATGGTATCAGGAAACCCTCATCACAAAGATATGCATCTTTTAAGGGGGTGGACCCCATGTTCCTGAGGAACATGTGCTTTTCCAAGAAGCACAAGAAGGTCCTAAAGAAGATGCACATGCCAAGGCTATCAAGGCCCTTGTAAAGCCCAAGGAGGTTAAGCCCAAGATCCCAAAGGGCATCAGCTGCAAGCTCAATTGACTTGCCTACATTATCCACCCCCAAGTGATAGATGCAGGAGGCAGATAAGGAGGTCCCTAGAGAACCTCTGACCCACCCCACAAGTGTTTACATCAGATGCTTTTGTGCAGATGAGGGAACCTGCCCAGAGTCTTTTCTGTGTATGCCTGCAACGGACTAGGGACCCACCTGTGCACTGGGAGAATGGGGTAGAGCCATGGGAATTTCCTGCCTTGTGCAGCGGGGAGGAGCCTGGCCTCTTCAGCTCATGTGGTGGCATGGAATCAATTTGTGACGTGGGGGCCT
Source organism: Hylobates moloch (assembly GCF_009828535.3). Lineage (NCBI taxonomy): Eukaryota > Metazoa > Chordata > Mammalia > Primates > Hylobatidae > Hylobates > Hylobates moloch. Next base: position 211,111,081 of record NW_026652276.1, read on the forward strand.
GTTAGCAGGACCCCTCTTGCTTTGCTGAAAGTTTTTTTTTCTTTTAGCTCAATACATTCCACTTTACTCACCATTCAATGTGCCTGCATGCCTAATCTTTCCCAGTCTTGTGACAAGAACCTGGTTTTAGCTGAACTAAGGAGCAAAAATTCTGCAACATTTTGGTGCCTGAACAGGGACTTGAGGAAGGGTAAGATGCGAACCAAAAAATCTTTTTCCCTTTTGCTTCTAAGCCTTTTTGTCCTCAGACTTCTTCTGAGGGTAGAGGCAACTGTGCACCACCTGACCCCAGTGGCTGCAGGCTTGTGCAGGATGGATGGGTGAATAGCAGCTCCCTGCTCCCTTCCTGGCTGGGGCTGGGGCTCCCAAGGGTGCTGCATGGCAGGCTGGCCAGCCTTCCCTGCTATACATCCATGGAATCTTCCCCTTCCCTGGCCAAGGGGTCCAGCTCCATCAGGCATCAATTAAGTTTCTCTCCCTGTTGCAGGAACCATTTGCATAAGAATAAAAGGTTCCTCCCAAGGCATCTTTTTCTTTTCTCCACCCGGTGAGGAGTTAACTTTTAAGTGAGGCTTTTTTATTCTTTTTAGAGGACATTTTACTAGGCCAGGACCCCAACTAACACAGCTAATATTCTCTGTAAAGTTTTAATTATGAAAAAGGATTTGTGAGGTTTGTCTTAAGCTGTAGCCAATCTGGTGTGCTTTGCATATCTTTCTGTATGGTCACTAGCAAACTTTGCTGCAGGTCTCCATCTTGTTTTACATCCTTGGAAGTGTGACCTGTAACCACAAGGCAATGCTTTATTTTAGCATCTAGCATTTTACAACGGCAGCTTAGGTTCAATCCTGGCTTAGGGAATCAGTTCTTTCTGGTTTGACATCTGCATGACTTTTTGCCATTTGTTGATTCTCTTCCCCTCCATGAACTGCCTTGGATTTTCCTTTCTCTGAGCTTTTAGTAAAGTTTGAAAGGCAGAAATATTGGCTGCTTGGCATGGCTAAAGTTGGATAACAAGGGATTTAAAAGGACTTTCTTAAAGAGTGCTCATCTTAATTAAAAGTGGATATCCAAGTTATGAGTGTATTTAAAATGCCTTTATGTTTTTCTCTTCTTTTTTTTTTTGAGATGGAGTTTCACTCTTGTTGCCCAGGCTGGAGTGCAATGGCATGATCTCAGCTCACTGCAACCTCCACCTCCCGGGTTCAAGCGATTTTCCTGCCTCAGCCTCCTGAGTAGCTGGGATTACAGGTATGTGCCACCACACCCAGCTAATTTTGTATTTTTAGTAGAGATGAGGTTTCTCCATGTTGGTCAGGCTGGTCTCAAACTCCTGACCTCAGGTGGTCCACCCACCTCGGCCTCCCAAAGTGCTGGGATTACAGGTGTGAACCACCATGCCCAGCTGTGTTTTTCTCTTCTTGAATCTTGTTTTGCTGGAAAAGGGTTTTTTCTTATTAACTGAAATATTTTTCTCCATTTGCATTGCCACTCTTAATGCATGCATGAGAGGGGAGAGACTTCTGTTTTCCTCATGGATCCCCAGAAATTAAAGGCGGATGGATCCCTTTCAAAATCTGTTTTTGCCTTCCAGCTGTATTTGTTTATTAGGCCCTAAAAATGGCATATTTTCCTAGCCTTGTTCTTAAAGGGCTCCACCCAGAGGCCAATAATCCATTTAGGAGACTGGCAAATGAAAAATCTTATGGCTACTGGATTTTCTTTTACCTCTATGTTTAGTAATCATGTATTTTGTATGTGATGTCTACAAAAAGAGCTCCAATTTATTGACTTAAAGAAGGATAAACACTTGGATCAAATAGTTTTTAAAGGGAAGATAAAAGCTGTAGTACCTTTTGGTTTATGTGACTTTAATCTTTGAGAAATAAAAACAGCCTTAAAGATTATTGGTAAAATGCAGATGTTGTCAAAATGTAAATTTTTGCCTGGGGTTAAAGGATTGTTTTGAATTAGGTAAGATAAAGCTAAAAGTTTAAACAAGTTATGGAAGGTTTCTAAAAAAGTAATTCTTGCAAAATAAATTCTGTGTGTGAACATTGACTACATTCAAAAGTGTTATAAAAGGCTTTTGATTTTTAAAAAATTTTTGAGTCACCATTTTGGCAAAATAAATAACATAGTAATCTGGAATTCTGTTTTATAACATCAAGTGTTTTAAACCTCTAACATATTTAACAGGCTTCCCAAAATCAAACTTCAGTTTTAAAATTGTCTTATTGATACCTAGCTTTTGGATGCTACAGAGAGCCCCTGGAGCATTCAGAAGAGAGGCAAACAGGATTAGTTGACATGTTTAGGTACATGGGATTCCCAAATTGATGTTTAATCTTCTTCAAGTTATATTTTAGGACATAATATTAATACATGTTCCAAAATTATATGGGATTTAAAAAATTCTAATGCCTGAGTATATGCTATCAATCGCAATTAAGGTTGTTATGTATTGCAAATCACGGGGATAATCAAATTTCTTTGTCAATCATGTTTCTGACTGTAACTACCCTGGACATTTTGCTATTCACAGACAATTTTGTCTTGTTTCGATCCTCTTCAAAAGATGATTATAATCAGCTATAGAATTTTGACAGGTGCTCTCAAATGGAGGTTTCTCGTAACTTTGGAGATTATGACATTGGAATAAAGGAAAAACATACAGGACTCATGAAGAGCTGAAATGTTCATGAATATCAACCAAAAAAAGAATTAACCAAATTGACTAAACTAATAGAGAATTAAAATAATCTTTTTGACTTTTGCTTGGAAAATTGCTGATCCTTGTTTTCTCAGAGTCAAAGAAACTTATTTTGAACTATTTATGGCATTTAATAATTGAGTAAGCCATCCTCCTGTGAACAAAATTTGGAGCACATTTGTCTCCCTTTCTCTGCCTGGCTTCTCTAGAATTTAGTTTTGTTTTTTTCTTTTGGAGATGGAGTTTTGCTGTTGTTGCCCAGGCTGGAGTGCAATGGCATGATCTCAGCTCACTGCAACATCTACCTCCTGGGTTCAAGCGATTCTCTTGCCTCAGCCTCCCAAGTAGCTGGGATTACAGGCACCTGCCACCATGCCCAGCTAATTTTTGTATTTTTAGTAGAGATGGGATTTCACCATGTTGACTAGGCTGGTCTCGAACTCCTGACCTTAGGTGATCCACCCACCTTGGCCTCCCAAAATGCTGGGATTATAGGCATGAGCCACTGTGCCAGGCCTAGGATTTGGAAACTAGTTGTGAGTATTCTTAACTTATGGCAATATAGTTGTTTGCCTCAGTGCAAAAAGAATCCATTTTCTTTTGCAACAGGATGCAATTGGAGAAACTGATTGTTTTACCAAAGCTTTGGTTGGATGAGTATGCTTCCCTTTAAGGAGTCACGCTCAACTTGCAGAGCTGATAAAAGCCCCTTGGGAAAACTGGCCTCATACCTTGTCTATACATTCACTGTACAGGGTTCCTAACCTGTGGTGAGTAAAGAATGTCACATTCCAACAGGCCCAGGAACCACATGCTCTTGGGATCTCAAGAAGGGAGGAGTTTACGCAACTCACAGGTATTTGAAGGTACAAACCCATGGCTGGACTCAGCTTTAGAAAGTCCTTTCTGAGATTCCTTGTGGAACAGAGTTCCATCAAAGTCAGTCTAAAATGGTTATACAAAAATAATTATTCTTGCTGCATTTTATGCAAATAATCCGGCCAAGTATCAGACTAAAGTCTATTTTGCAAAAAACTCAGTCCTATCTTGATATGTTTTTAACAAAATGAGGACTGAAGAGAGAGAAATTATGTTTTAAAATTTATCATACATTTGTCATTAAATTCTAGACTCATTAGTTGTTTTTAAGTTCTTGCCTACATTTTATACTAACCTTGCTTATTCTTGTGAACTAACCAGCAATCCCTGGCTGCAGCTCAGAAAGAACAAAAGGGATGGATGATGTAAAAATCTGGATCAATACTCTAGTTCTGAGCAATTATCCTGTGAATCCTGCCAGGTGATGGGAATAAATAGAATGCCCATGAACCGGAGGTTTCCTTTTTGGGAAAGTAAGACCAAGGGAGTTAACTAAAGCCAAGCCCCACGTACCTAAATCTCAGCAGGCATACCTATAGCCACCAATTATCTGGGCATGTCACAGGACATCCTTTTCTCTCCCTTGTTTGAGGAGGGCTTGAGCATTCAACTTATGATAAGCAATCCATGCAACACTGCCTACCCCTTCCAGAGACACATTTTTGTCCCAAACTCAACTCCAAGCTTTGGATTGAAGCTCTAGGAAGTAAAACCAGGTCTGAGGGATCCAGAGGCAGATGATAATGGAAGTTAAAAGGCACAGCAGAGTGTGACTGATTCCTGCGGATTAAGCCAAGCTTCCTGTTTCATGGATAAAGGTTATGTTAGTATCCATGGCATAAACGAGGTCTAGAAAACTCGAAGACTACTGACAGCAGATGAGATAGGGCATATGTTGGTAAGAGTGGATATTCCCACCCCCTAAGCCCCCCGTTAACATGGGTGAAAGCCACTTTGACACCCATGGGTGGCACCCTGTCACAGTTGCCAGGAGGAACACCTCACTTTCTTATTTATTTATTTATTTATTTATTTATTTATTTATTATTGTACTTTAGGTTTTAGGGTACATGTGCACAATGTGCAGGTTTGTTACATATGTATCCATGTGCCATGTTGTTTTGCTGCACCCATTAACTCGTCATTTAGCATTAGGTATATCTCCTAATGCTGTCCCTCCCCGCCCCACCACCCCACAACAGTCCCCGGAGTGTGATGTTCCCCTTCCTGTGTCCATGAGTTCTCATTGTTCAACTCCCACCTATGAGTGAGAACATGCGGTAACACCTCACTTTCTCTACCTCATGTACCCTGGATATTTTCTAGGAAGAGAAGGGAACCTGGGATGCCTCACTCCCCTCTTTCTAGATGAGTAGCCATTCATCTTCAGTCTGTACCCCTTTCAAATGCATCCTGAACCACTGGGGCTCCTTTGAAAAAAAAAGAAAGCCTTCTTTTTTCCTTTTTCCTCCTCTGTGCTCTCTTCACTGATAGGTAATTGTGTCTCTGTACTATAATATACTCTCCTTGGATACATCTTCCAAACTGGAAAAAGTTATTTTCCAAACCTTAAACTCATTGGCTTAGGATTGGGCTTAGGGGAAGAGAACCCAGAAGCCTGACATGCTGACAAAAGGGTAAAAGCTTTTTATTATCAGTCTGGCTTTTGGCCTGCCTCTCCTTGTGCAAACTGGTAAAAGGCCTTGTGGTTTTTGCACTGTTCTTACCCTCCTTTATTTCATTTTGATTCATGTTTTCTAATAACCCAGGTTGTCTCTTCTCACCTTCAGGCTCTCAGGCTCCAAAGGATCACAAAACTTGGGACTTGGACGATGGCCCCTTTTCCTGGGGACTCTTTGATAGGCCTCTGAGGGAGAGCTGACTGCCATTTTCCCAAAACAGCGCCCCCTGTCAGCATGAAGCAGTTAAGATTGGTCTTCATCCTTATCCTTATTTTTGTTTGTTTGTTTTCTTTTGTTTTGTTTTTTTGAGATGGAGTCTCGCTCTGCCACCCAGGCTGGAATGCAGGGGTGTGATCTCGGCTCACTGCAAGCTCCGCTTCCTGGGTACACGCCATTCTCTTGCCTCAGCCTCTTGAGTAGCTGGGACTACAGGCGCCCACCACCATGCCGGGCTAATTTTTTGTATTTTTAGTAGAGACGGGGTTTCACTGTGTTAGCCAAGATGGTCTCGATCTCCTGACCTCATGATCCACCTGCCTCGGCCTCTCAAAGTGCTGGGATTACAGGCGTGAGCCACTGCACCCGGCCCCTTATCCTTATCTTTATCCTTATTCTAAAGGCAGTTAGATGGACTTCTTTAGAGGGGGAAATAATAGATGTAGCAGGCAGATATGGGGAGGGGTCCCTGGAGAATCTCCGACCTGCCCCACAAGTGTTTACATCAGATGCTTTTGTGCAGATGAGGGAACCTGCCCAGGGTCTTGTCTGCACCTGCCTGCAATGGACTGGGGACCTGCCTGTGCACTGGGAGGATGGGGTGGTGCCATGGGAAGTTCACACCTTGTGTGGGGGGAAGAACCTGGCATCTTCAGCTCATGCGTGGTGGCCTGAAATCAATCTGTGAGGTGGGGGCCTGTTAGCAGGACCCCCTCTCACTTTGCTGAGAGTTTTTCTTTTTTGCCCAGTAAACTCCACTCTACTCACCCTTCAGTGTGTCTGCATGCCTAATCTTTCCTGGTTGTGTGGCAAGAAGCCAGTTTTAGCTGAACTGAGGAGCAAAAATTCTGCAACACAAGCTTGGGAATTGTGCTTGTGCCTGCATTGCCAAGGGTCTCAGACTCTGCCAGCCAAAGGCCAAAGCCAAGTATCGAAGCAAGGCTTAGGCTGCAGCTCCAGCTTCAGTTCCAGCTTAGGCTCCAAAAGGTGCCCAGGCTCTCATAAAGACTCCAGAGTAGAGACCTCTGTCTGCCAATGTGAGAACAGAAGGACTAGTGTGACCCCTGGGCTGCCATCTGCACGGAGCTGATGTCCTCCAGTGCTATTTGTACAAATAAATCTGAGGCAGGGGCACAAAAAGCACTACAAATAACCATGTTTCTACAGGCAAAGGCATCCAGAGTTTTGAGTTTGAAGTGCTTTAGAGTCTGGTAACTCTACTGAAGGCTTCAATCTGTGGTTCTTTCTCCTATGGTCCCATATAGCGGCCTACTCACCCTGCTGTTAGGCTATCTCACCTTCTGGGGTTAAACGGCAAGAAAGTCGAAGTGTGCCTAACATCATCTTCACAGGGAGTAATATGCTATTAAAGCACTTTTCTAAAGAGAGCTATCATCTTTCTCTTTCTGAATTACAGCTTCCTGGGGGATAGGTTGATGAAGAAGCATTTGGTCTAAAATGGTCTTTTCCTAGAGCCGAGTAGAATTACCTTGGTTAATTAGATGAAGCAGTGAACCAGGAGCTCTGAGGCTGGAGCTCCTGGTGCCTGCTCTAGCCCAGATCAGCCCTGGGGCTTTGTGTAAGTCGCTTCCCCTCTGGGGGCCTCATTTCCTCCTCTGCAAAGCAAGGAGGCTTCAATGATCTCTTTCCAGCTGGAGATTTTCTTAGTGATTCTCAAAAACAGATTTTACTGGGGATGATAGATCTGTGATATGTGATATTGATTGTGGTGATGATTTCATCATGGATGTATACCTATGTCAAAGCATATCAAATTGCATGTCTTAAATATATGTAGTTTATAGACTGAGTTTCTTAAGAGAATGATAAAAATTTAAAAATAAATATATGGAGTTTATTATATGTCACGTATACCTCAATATGACTGTTTAAAAAAATAGATTTCACCCAGCTTGTGGAGTGGTGAGGAGGTAGAAATGATGATGCCCTATTCTGATACGTATCAGTTTATATTGTCAGAAACAGAAAACAGAGCTTTCTTAAGTTTTTCCTACAACCTCCTATGAAGGCTTGTGCTTTCTCCTTCTCTAACTTCCTCTATTTATTTTTTAAAATTACAATTTTCACCTTTCAAAAGACAAAATTACATCAAATTCAGTTTAAAGATCTCAATTGGCTTTATTTGCCATTCTAGAATAGGGTAACACTTCATCCCATAAAACACAATGAGTGTTCTCATGAGCTAAGCAGAAGGGCTTGGCCTTACAGACAAAGACGGGCTGGATAATGCAGAAGCAAAAAACAAAGACTGTTAGTCTTTCCAAAGCTACTTTTCTTTTAAGGTGGGGACAGTGAGACACCACAATAGAAAAATAACTGGTTGGTTAACATCAGGTGACTTCAGGCCACATTTTTTGTGTAAGGACTAAAGCAAAGGAAGTTCGTTATCATGCCTATTGAAGATTTAAACTGGCCTGTTTGGGAAATTGCCTGTTATCTCTTTCTCCTGATTTCTCAGGTCAGTTAACAACCTATCTTGGGTCCTTAGTGTGGGTGGCTCTGCTTTGATTTTTAGTCTGGTCTGCTGGGGTCTGGTATGGAATCTTAGTCCAAAACAATGGCCTTCTATAATTTTTATTTGACACATCCATCCAGGGAATGTTTATTTTTCTCACTCAGGCATCATCTTTGAGTCCTTTGGACTCAGGAGTGAGGTGAGGGCAAGGCATCTTTTGGACCGCCATTATAGCTCTAGGCTCAACAGCCCCCTCCATTGTTCTTCCCAGCAAGGAAAGAAAGCTATCATGTTCCTAGCACTGAGAGTGGATTCAATCATTGAGTAGCACTTCTCAACAGAAATTCCTTTTTGAAAGCTTAACAGTAGGGGAGATAATCAAAACAAATTCTTACAGTGGAACTTCACACAGTGTCACAATGGATGGGGAGATGTTGTGGGGGCAGCCGTGGAGGTGGCTACCTGTCCCTCCTTTAACACGGGCTGGAACTTCCTTTCTCCACCTTCTCCGTCTACATCCAGTCATGCGCTAATTACTCACCACAGGCTAGTGTTTCTTCCACTGAAATCTCTCTTCAAGCCCATCTCAGACATTTCCTCTGCCATCCACAAGTCCAGATGTATCATCCTAAATCTGGGTTTCCCCAAGAGGCTCATATTTGGCTCCCTGCTTAGAGGATCTCTGCCAGGCACCATCCTGCAAGGTTCACCATTTTCAGCATTGCCCTCATCAATCAGTTACCTGCTTAGAAACCTTCCAAGGCTCTCCATTTCATCTGGTGTGAACTCCTCTGTTTGGATTGTGAGATCCTTTGCCCTCTAGCCCATCTTCTGGTATTTTACCTTCCCCACCACTCCCAGGGTCAAGTCTCTGCTCTGCTGGGCCAAGTTTCCTCCTTAACCCAGCTGTGTATCATGTGCTCTCCCCTGGTTCCCTGTCTAGCTTATATTTTCTTACTACTAGAAATCCAGGCTCTTTTCACATTTACCTTAGCACAAAGGCTCAGCTCAAACTCCATTTTTTTTTTTTTTTGAGACGGAGTCTCACTGTGTTGCCCAGGCTGGAGCACAGTGGTGTGATCTGGGCTCACTGCAAGCTCTGCCTCCCGGGTTCACACTATTCTCCTGCCTCAGCCTCCTGAGTAGCTGGGACTATAGGCTCCTGCCACCACACCCGGCTAATTTTTTGTATTTTTAGTAGAGGCGAGGTTTCACCATGTTAGCCAGGATGGTCTCGATCTCCTGACCTCGTGATCCACCCGCCTTGGCCTCCCAAAGTGCTGGGATTACAGGCGTGAGCCACTGCACCCAGCCTGAAACTTGATTTTTTCCAGGAAGCTTTTATTGATTCTCCAAGTACATACTTCCAATTTATTGAACTACTATTTATTTGATAGATGCTGGAGACATGAGGATGAATTATGGCCTCTGCCTTTTGGTTTCTGTCTTCTCTCTGACTACCAAGAGAATGAAAAACCAAGTTAATCCAGTCGTTCTTAAAATCAGAAACACTGTGTATACACCTTTCCCCTTAAAGCAGATATTTGAGAATGCAAACCCAGAGATTTAAAGTGTGTGTTGATAAATTTGACACACAAAGGACAGACGAAAATTTCCTTGCTGCTTGTTGTGGTTGAGGCTTTCTAGGCTTAATATAACGTGTATGAACAACTAAAATTAAATAAACTATGGTTTCTAAAAATAAGCAGTTATATTTTCTTCTTAAGCAATGAAGAACAAGTCAGATTAATGTAGATCTATGTTTATGAACAAGAGAAGATCACCTTTGTTTAAAGAACAGTATACCCAGTATGGTCTAATCTCTGTTTAAGAAAAAAACTCGAAAGCAGAGAAAGAAATTTGGAAAGATATATGCCAAATGGTTTTCTTTGGATGGAAGAATTATTGATGATTAAAGAAAACACTTTCTTTTAATTCATACTTTTTATAACAAGCAACTTCATTGCTGCTTGTTATAGGAAATGTCATCAGAAAGACATTTTCATTTTGGGAAAAAGCACAGAAAGAGGGATATCAATTTGGTGTAAATGCAGATGGATCACTTTCAAGACAGTGCAAAATTGGATATTAAAAGGCCTTCTGTTTTGTTTTAATATAGAATGAGGATTGGAATGGGCCACATCTACAGGGACACTCAGCAGATGTGGACTGAGTGATTGCAGTGTTTCAAGGTAAACGTTATAAAAATAAACAAATGAGCAAACTAATGGAATGTGATAGACAGGATGCCTGAGTAATTACTATAAATGCTCTGGCCTTTTTTTTTTTTTTTTTGTCAGAGACCCAGAAAAGACTTTAACCTCTAGGTCTATTAATCTGGCTTCTATCACAGGGTAGCTAGTGGCATTTTATGTTCTCAATCATAACTATATTGCCCTTGGTATGCTCTAGCAATTTTGTTCTCTTTCCATCAAAGTTTGTTATCCTAGGAATGGAACATGTACGGATTGGTGATATCACACAGGTGGATGTCTACAACCTTGAGAATTTCACATGCAGGTGGGAATTTTCCCATGTGGGAATTCACATGAGTTCTCAGAGGGCCAGCAGATCACCCTCAGCTGCCATCCCTATAAATAAAGTTCAGGAAGGACTCTGAATTCTGGACTCCAGGAAAATCCATGGCCATGAGGTTGATCCTGTTTTTTGGTGCCCTTTTTGGGCATATCTACTGTCTAGAAACATTTGTGGGGTAAGTTGTGCTTTCTGGTGCTTCTTTGAATTTTACTTACCTGATTGATGGAGCCTTTGATTGTTACAGAGTAAATGGGTATAAGCGTTCAGTGTTTTCAGAGAAGTTCTCTTAGATGTGGGGATAAGTCAATAGTGGGAAAAATAGGAGTGGATGATCAAAAAGGAGATGAATGACATTTAAAGGAAAAGACAAAAGTGAAAACTGAACACACATAACCCTATTTCTCTCTGTCCTCAATCATTTTTCCCTCCAGTGATCAGACTATGGGGATGATAGACATCAGGGAAAATACAGCTGTGTGGCCATTTGTTTCAGGCAACTCAGCGGGTGTCAATGCTACTCTCCCACCTCCTCCTGCTCTTCTGGGCTTTACCATCCACATTAGCCCTTGTGCCCTGACCCCCGATCTTTAGATTCAGCATCTAGGCGGTGGAACCTCATGAAGTGGAAAGGCCAGGGCTATAGATTTCAGCTCAACTCCTCCTCTCCTGGCTTTGGAGGACTCATCTTTGCTCCAAAGTACTTTGCTTCATGATTCTATGAAGGGTTTTAGGCAGCATTTTTTGAAGAGTGGTCCAGGGAACTAAGAAAGCAGTCAAATAAGTTTGGTCCCCAAAAGCCACTGGTCAAATAACTGTGGGAATCAGAAGATTAAACAAACTATAGGATTTCTAGGAGCCTTGGCTAAATCAGTGTGCGTTATAAATCTATAAGAGGGGATCTAGGTTGCAGCATGTACTCTTTTTTTTTAATCATAAACTACCCACTGCCCCCAGCTTGCTCGCTCTTTCTTTCTCTTTCTTTCTTTTCTTTCTTTCTTTTCTTCTCTTTCTTTCTTTTCTTCCTTCCTTCCTTCCTTCCTTCCTTCCTTCCTTCCTTCCTTCTTTCCTTTTCTTTTCTTTTCTTTTCTTTCACCGAGTGACTCAAAGAACTACTATTCTTTAGAACACACATCGGGAAATATGACCCTATTGTATTACTTTTCTCAGTGCCTTCCCATTATAAAGGAGGACTCCTGGGAGTCCATGCATTAACCAAAACTAATGAGACTTCAATGGAAGAATTTTCAGACCATTTGTGGCAGATGAGCCTTGAAGAGCTCATGTTCCATCACTTCTCTATTCCACTGGATTTTGTAGGAAATTGCATGGGGCTTGGTTTCAGAAGATCCATATTCTGGTCCCTGTACACGGCTCATTGTATTGATTCCTTCCCCACTGCACAAACAGTTGGGGCAGTGGCTTAGGAAGTCTGCCTACTTGGAGAAACGCTAGAAGGGGAAGCTCTGTCACCAAGGGAACTCTTCCTAAAGAGATGTGCTTGATTGTTTTGAGATTTCTCTTTCGTGTTCATCCTTCATTCCCTATTAAGGGTGTGTGTGTGTGTGTGTGTGTTTGTAAAGAGAGGCACGGCACATAATTTGTCAGGGTCCCAACTATCTCTGGCCATGCCCCATGTTTGGGCCACATGAATGGGGTCTGGGGATAGAACCTTGATATATTTTCAGTTGACAAAAACAAAGAACAAACAAAACCCCCAAAACCATTAAAAACAAAACCTTAGGTCTACCCACATATGAATTGTTTCCTCTTACAAGCACCAAATTATTCCACTTTTTAAAAACTTACTTCTGAACAACAGGAACAGGCAAGTATTAAAAGCTATAACACTCCACGCGCAGCAGGTGTTATTTGACTCATTAGCTAAGGGAAAGGTAACTTTAATGGCAGGCTTCCTGCTAGGAGCGGGTACACCTATTCATTATTATTTAGATAACATTTCCTGGGAGGAAATAACGCCATTCTATCACCTTCTCATTCTGGCAGTGTGGGTTTAGTATACTATTCATTAGTTTCTGGATTGTCACAGAGATTATTGACTGTTGCATTAATCTGTTATACGCAGAGACTAACAGGCGCAGAAAGCAACAGGAAACAGTGTCCAGGTTTTGCTTTTAAGGTCATATTTGTGGTTAATTTTCTTTAGAGACCAAGTTCTTGAGATTGTACCAAGCAATGAAGAACAAATTAAAAATCTGCTACAATTGGAGGCTAAGAACATCTCCAGGTATTTGATCTAGTGGGAGTTGCTGTTCCCAGAATGAATACAGTTAAACATGATTGAGATCTATTTTCGACTGTATTCTGACTCCCGTGACATAGTGTGAAATGCTAACTCATGCAGCTGGGTTTCTGAAAACCTGGGCTCTAGTCCCAACTACAGGACATTGGGCAAGTCACCTACCTTCCCTGTGTCTCATTTTCTCACTCAGAGTAATGGCGATAAATATGCCGTTCTTCTATCTCTCAGGTTTATTGTAAGAACGAAAAGATATATCAAATGTGAAAGTTACTTTCAAAAATTAAACACCTTTAGTGCATATTTCCCTTGTAAAATAATTTATAGCATTTATATCCCATTATTAAATGAATTGGATCACTAGAATACCAGCTTAAAAAAACTGCCATCGTTTTAATAATCTTTTCCTTCTGCCAGTTTTAATATCTAGCCATAGGGGCAGGGGAAACAATATAATGGATTTGCTGACACGTGGATATTTAAAAGGCCTTGTTGCAGTATCATAGTGATTCCACAATGATTCCAAAACTTGTGGGCTCAAGATAAAATGGATGCAAGTTGATTTCTAGAAATCTATCAGTGCTGAACTGTCCATTCCCCAGAACAGCCCATTCATTTCCTTGGCTTGGACTTTTATCCTTTTCAGCTTGATTTTTGGAAATCACCCACCACCCCAGGGGAGACAGCCCACGTCCGAGTTCCCTTCGTCAGCGTCCAGGCAGTCAAAGCGTTCTTGGAGTCCCAGGGAATTGCCTATTCCATCATGATTGAAGATGTGCAGGTAATTATGCCATGGACTCGCCTTCCTGCAGCTTGCTGGGCCACATGAATGTCAGTTCAGTTCTATTTTCTTTTATGCTTGAGTACTCTCTGCAGGGAAGGGACCTGTGGGTGCCACTAGGACCTTCCAGCAGTCTGGGCTTCCCTTGCAAGGTGGGTAGGAGGGCACTGTCTCTCTCTCTTTTGCATTTGGCACATGTAGAATATGGTAACAAAGAATTTAAGGGAAAGGGCAAAAGACAGGCTACAGCACAAAATATAAAGTGCAAACCAAAGGGTGTTAGGCAGAAGAAGGAGGAGAAGGAGTCTCACTCTGTCGCCCAGGCTGGAGTGCAGTGGCACGATCTGGGCTCACTGCAACCTCTGCCTCCCAGGCTCAAGCGATTCTCCAGCCTCGGCCTCTCCAGTAGCTGGGACTACAGGCATGCACCATCACGCCCAGCTAATTTTTGTATGTTTAGTAGAGACGGGGTTTCACCATGTTGCCCAGGCTGATCTCAAATTCCTGGCCTCAAGTGATCTGCCCGCCTCAGCCTCCCAAAGTGCTGGGATTACAGGCATGAGCCACCGCGTCTGGCCTGATTTAGTTCTTGTTTAGAGGTTAACTCTTAACTCAGGCCCTGAGCTCTCAGAAAGGTAGGATGAGCCATAAGACTGTGCCTGCAAACCTACCCCGGCACACCTGCAGCATCTGGCTGGTAGGAAGTCCCATGAATGCTCCATCCCCTTTCACAGTGGGGCCAGAATAAGGGAAAGTCATGACCTCAAAGCCTACAGGACAAGAAGAGGAAAGCTTGGTACTGGGGACCCGAGTGTTACCCCTTCCTTCACAATTACAGACTGAAATGCATTGCTGTAAACCAATCAGAGAATTGTTTTATCTTAGGTCCTGTTGGACAAAGAGAATGAAGAAATGCTTTTTAATAGGAGAAGAGAACGGAGTGGTAACTTCAATTTTGGGGCCTACCATACCCTGGAAGAGGTAGGCATTTCAAAATGAACATCACGGAGACGGGCCATTCTCTCCTCTAAGGACAAAGCTCATACTTCCACGTGGTGATTTAATGGCCTAGAAATTATTCTATTATTTTCTAACTTCTCCAAGTTTCCTTAGGATTTCACAACCAGGACCAGTGTCACTGGCTTCACACCTACTCCTGCTTCATGTAGGACCTGAAGTCCACTTGCCCATCTCAACAGCCACCCACTGTGGAGTGTCTAAAGGGTACCCACAAGCAGCCCCCTCAGGCTGGTACTCTTGCCCTCAGCCCCCTTGCTGACTTCTGACCTGTGCTGCCCACAAAGCCAGGGAAGCCATCATGGCTGCCACTGACGATGCAATCGGGGCACAGAGCCAGGTGAGAGCTGTGTTTTCGGGCTGCCACTGATGATGGAATCAGGGACCACCTTGATGCTTCTGATTTCCATCCAAGTGTTACTGGTGGAGAGTGTCCAGGTTCTTGGTGTCTTGAACAAATAATTGGACAAAACGCACAAACAAAACAAGGAAGGAATGAAGCAACAAAAGCAGATATTTATTGAAAACAAAATTACACTCCATAGGTCGGGAGCAGCCCGAGCATAGAGGCCTGAGAGCCCATTACAGAATTTTCTGGGATTTAAATACCCTTTAGAGGTTTCCCATTGGTTACTTGGTGTACACCCTATGTAAATGAAGTAGTAGCCTGCGATCAGTCTGATTGGTTGCAGAAACTGGCCAGTCAGAGGCTGAAGGGAAGTTACAAAGTTATACTCCTATGCAAATGAAGACTTGGCTTGCAACCAATCTGACTGGTTGCGGGAGGGAACCAATCAGAGGTACTTTCAATTTTTCATCTGCCATGCCAAAAAGTGGGGGTTGGTGCAAAGGGAGTAGCCCCTGGTCCTTTTGTTACTTGGGCATGGAAAGTTGGGGTTTTCTTTTTGATTTAGTTCTAGGGAGTCAGCCTGAATTGGCCTTAGGTTCCCTGCCTCCAGACCCTATTCTTCTGCCTCACAGGGATGCCGTCTCTAAGACCTCATGGCCCCAAAGCCTCATGGAGTCTCTGCTGTCTTTCCTGGGCTTTGTTGTTTCTGTGGAGACTATCCCCTTCCTGCATCTGCTACTCCATGCTGCTGTGGGGATCCTGGGCAGTGCTGCATTTACTTCTGTGGCACAGAGCTCTTCTCTAGGCCCACGGGAATCTATCTGCACTGACTTAAGAGTCGAGGGATGGAAAGGGGCTGCAGGGGATGGTGGTTGTAGGGCTAAGGGGTGGCATGGGGAGTAGGAAAGAGCCAGAGAAGAGGTATCTGGTAGGCACCAAGTCTCCAAGTTGGCAGTTTTTAAATGCAAAAAGCTTTAAACATTTTTTTCTCCTAATTTATTTGATGGGAAAACCTGATTTGACCTAAACTCATTTGGGAGCAAAATCTGACCTGAACTGCCTCACTGCTCATTTGTTTCACTGACAGAAATAATATTAATGTGCTTGAATACGGAGCAATGTCCCATGTGTAACACATAATATATACTTCCTATTACCTTTCTAAAATTCTCCCCTGAAAAAAATATCTTATTTGAAATATATATGGCCTCAAGGGTTTCAGATAGGGGACTGTGGACCAGCACAGAGAATAAGAAAGAAAAGGAAGTGAAGCAAACAAGACGCCCTCCCTCTCTCCCAGACAAACTGATGTCTGTCTCCTACGGAGTGCAAATACTAGTAACAGCTGGAGGGACTGACTTCCTCCCGCTAGCTCTCCAAACGCGCCCGGACACGTCTCAATCCCAGCAATGGACACAGATTGGGCTCTCCAGATGCATAAAATTTCAATCGCCTTGAAAATAGGAGCTGGAGTAGCCGGTGGCCTTAGTGCGTCTGCAGCAGAAACCCCATTGTCCCTGGGCCTGATTTAGCCGGGAGACATTTTGTAGAGATCACCTCTACATCCATTTTGGGGTTGAGGGGGCACTACCATTTGTATTCCTCTGCTAGCAAGGGCGAGAAACCCCACCTCAGGGCTGGGGTCGCCAAAAGCCATAAGTACCTCAGGGAAGTGTGCCATTTTGCTTTGCACAAAACTGCAAAGAGCCGGCTGGGCTGCAGCCCCTGCAGACGCCGATGGACTCAGCAGCACTCAGCTGGATCCAAACCCTCCGATCCTACAGCTCGGGCCGCGCTGCCCGCTCCGCTGTGTCCCAAGGGAATGGGGAAAATCACCAGGGGATCAGATCTCATGCAACAGATGGTTCACTCGCAAATGTCTATTTATTCACTTGAAACATTTCAGATTTCCCAAGAAATGGATAACCTCGTGGCTGAGCACCCTGGTCTAGTGAGCAAAGTGAATATTGGCTCTTCTTTTGAGAACCGGCCTATGAACGTGCTCAAGGTACACGGTGCAGGGACGGTTCTTCCTCTCGATGTTTCTAGAATCTCCCTCCTCCCAGGCTAGCCGGCAGTCCCAGCCTGTGCTACAGAGCGGCTCCTTTTTATTACTTTTTTTTTTCTTTTCCTCCTAACAGGTCCTTGCTGGTTTTGAGTATCCACTCCCCCACCCCCGCCCCCTTCTTTTTCTTTCTCTGTTCCTGAGCAAGCTGACGCAGGTCTGCAGGAGTGAATTAATGCTCGCGTCCTGAGAGATAGCTCCCGGGGAACCGGGGGAAATGCGCCAATAGGAGCCGAGGAAGGGGGAGGTGCGGGCCGGGGGAGGTTGGGGGCTGGGGGCTGTAATTCATCAAGCTGGGAGTTCTCTGCCTCCCCTCCCTTTCTCTTTTTTTTCTTTCCTCTTTAAACACACACACATACACACACACACGCGCGCGCGCACACACACACACGCACACCAGTTAAAAAAGAAAAAGCACTAATTGCCTAAGCTGCATTTTTTCTTTTTTGTTTTTTAAAGAAGAGTTCTGGTCGTATGCAGAAGGATGATGGACAACTAAACCCTAAACCGCAAAGACAAATGCCCTGAACGAAGATCTTTTGAAAAAGGATATAGATGAAAAAAGGTTAGGGTTTTACGCCATCTCGTAACCTCTGACAGTCTTTGTGCACATAATTTCAAGCTTTGCACTTTGTCCTCAAAAACAGCGAAAATTATTTCCCCAGATTTCCTAGAAAGAGTTTAAGAGAAAAAAAAAATCAAAAAGAGGCAATGTCACAACTCCTCGCTAAATTTGGAAACGTTTTGGCTGGGAACCAACTGACTAACTGGGACAGATGGATTTCTCCAGAGCGTTTTTCCCAAAGCAGGCCTGAGAGGAGTGATTTGCCTACTTTATACCACTAGGATACATTTGCTGATGTTTACCTCCCTTCTTTCTTTTTATTTCCTCTACCCGCACCCCCCCCGCCCCGCCCCGCGCCGAGTTGGGTCAGAAAACCCCAGATTCTCTTCCACCTTGGTCTTCCCTGGCCTTCCCTTTTCCGGGGTGGTTCGGCGGTGGAGGATGCTGTGTTTTTGAAAGTTGCCTGCTTTTTACATTTGAGCTCTTTAGAGGAAAAGGCACAAAACACTTTTAACTAAAACTCCTAGAACCCATGAACTGTAATTTTTAGCAAGGATTTGCATTTCTCATTTACCTTATCTGCTGTGTTTAGAATGCTGCACAGAGATAGAAGTTGATGGTGCAAAAATAATCTTTTCCTCCCCATTTACCGATCCAATTGGCAAAGCCGCTGTTTCAAATAAAACTAAGTCACTTAGATCATAAAATTTAAACTCTGGAAAGTACCTCCAGAGGCTTGCTATCCTGTTTTTATGAAGGTCTCAAAAGGTTATCACAAACATTTTTATAAAAAAACACTATTAGTGCATACATTTGGAAAAGAGAGAAAAGAAAAAAGAAAAAAATCCTCATAATTCTAATTCCACAACTATGGGATAATAGCTATTAACAATCTGTTGTATATTTTTCTACTTTTTTCTCTCTTTTCTTTTTCCTTTTCTCTCTTCCTCCTTCTCCTTTTCCTTTTTTCTCATATGTATGTGTGTGTATAAATGAACTAGTTTCTTTAAAAATAAAAATGAAATCCTGTAATCCATTTTTTTCCGATTTTCAGCATATGAAGATATTTTCATGTCATCATCTACAATGATTTTTTGCAAACTTCAGAGGAGAATTATCTATGCCCCTCAGTCTGCATTTACACTTGCATTCGAAGAAAGGGACAAAAGAAAATTCTCCTTAAATGAGAGTTAGTCGACATCATCACTGTCTGAATTTCCTTCTCTGTCAATCACATCAAGAACAGAGAGAGGGACAGAGAAGGATGGTCTAGGGTAGAAAGGAGGCAACCAGGTGCCACGGTGGTGGAGCCGTTCACATTGCCACACTTGCTTTTGCAGTTCAGCGCCGGAGGAGACAAGCCAGCTATCTGGCTGGATGCTGGGATCCATGCTCGAGAGTGGGTTACACAAGCTACGGCACTTTGGACAGCAAATAAGGTCATTTTGCCTAACATTCCTTGCTTATTTTGCCTTTCTGGGATCAGTCCCACCAAAATCCGTGACAGTCCCAGTGGTCCTGATGGCTGGCGCTCTCAGCCAAAACCCTTCTCTTGTCACACGGGCTGGCAGTCAACCCATCCAGACTTTTTTGGTACTGCCCCATCCAGCACCCCAGGCTCCTACCCTTGGGCAGGCCACTGTGCGCTGTGTTAAAAGACACCACGATGTGATGATTGCTGTTGAGTGAGAGAGGGGGAAAAAAAAGACTCAGTAAGCTAAAGAGATTGAACAGGTGGCCAGGGAGACCCTTGGGAGCCAGATCTCAGCTTAAGAACTGACTAGAGAAAAATCACTTTGCTGCCTGGAACCCTGAGGGCTGAGGTGAGATATGCTAGAAATTTATAAAATCATGAAAGGGGGTCACCTGGAAAATACAAACAGGTATAAGAAGAGTTAACCCGCAGATCCAAAGTAGAGTTGGCTAAGGGTGTTTGGGTTGTTCTGAAAATTTCCCAAATTTGATTTTGAAGGTAGGGTGTAGTAAGATCTCTCTTTCACAAGTTTGTTGGCATTAGAGTCAGGACATGGGGCTGGGTATGACCTAGTTTGGTATTTCTTAAGTAATTCAAAAATGACATGCTATAAATCAGAATGTTAATTCATGAGCAGAGGAAATCAATCCACATCAGATCATTCAAGCATGTGCAACCACGTGCATACCGACTGATACATTTTTCCCTTCAATTAAAATGCGGTTACCTTTAGGGTATTATGAAATGGATATTTAACAGTTGAATAATAATGTCTTAGGATGGCTGAGCACAGGAAATGAATAAATTTTAATCCAGCAGAAACTTCAACTCAACTGCAGTTAATGGCAAGTAAAAATGTAATTCCCCAAATGGAATTTAACTGGTTCTCTGTGTCTTTAGCAATGTCTCTGCATATTTAAGTAATCTGCTGTTGCTTGTGAGTTCTTTTGGAAAGTTATCCCATGTAGGGATTAAGGAATACCAAACAAAATTTCTTTAGTGCATAGGTCCACATACGTCACATATATCACTGCTCACTATTGCAAAATGTCTCACTGGGATGAATAGGAAGAATGTTACTGCTTTTGAAAGAGAGTAGATACATGATATCTGATTTTTACTCAACAGAAGTAAATTATTCTGATTAGAAATAAAAGTATAGACGCTAGCATATTCAACACATTAACATTGCAGGAGACCGGACTGCTGGATGCCTAGAAGACTTTCCTTGATCAATAGTGATCCCTGGTTCACATCTGGAAAAAACACACTACCTTACTATTCTGTCCTGTATTCCCGACAAAAGTGGTGTGTGAGGTTGACATGTATCTTGTCTTTGCTCAGATTGCTTCTGATTATGGAAAGGATCCATCCATCACTTCCATTCTGGACACCCTGGATATCTTCCTCCTGCCAGTCACAAACCCTGATGGATACGTGTTCTCTCAAACCAAAGTAAGCCTGGATTTTGTTCCCTTCTTCAACAAGGACCTAAGGAGATGTGTAGGAACTTCAAAAGCAAAATAAAAGTACTCATTCTTTTCTTGATATACTCAAAATGGAATGTCTAATTTCTCAGTAGTCGCCCGGAAATGAGGGATAGAGAAGTGGTTATAATCACTTCTTATTCCAACACATGATGTCTTTACATATTGCCTCAGCCAGGGCCCATTTCAGCTGTTAGGCTGGGCTATTAGAGCTCAGTGTTCACCGTGAGTCATCTAGGAGATTTGTTCCAATTATCTCTGCGTTATTTTGTGGTAGGATTGATAGAAAAGAGGAGGCGGATGTTACCTGCTGACAATTAGATTGCAGTAGGATTTAGGTGGGCAGTACAGTGCATCTAGCATTTTCTTACAATCTGTGGGAGAAATCCTCCGTAATATCACTAAAAAGAGTTACGTAGTTTTTTTTTTTCCCCTTAAAATCTCATTATAATCCACTATTGTAGCAACCATGACCCCACATATATTCAAAATGAATGATAGCTTCAAGTTTATTTTTAGAGAGAGCTAACTACGGTAGCATTTTCAAAGACATTTTCAAAGAAACTAATACTAATACTAGTACTCATCCCATGAGATACCGTATGAATCAAGGGTTCCATTGTCAAGACCAGGAAACACCGCCCACCATATCCGTTTCTTAGAGGTTTATAAAAAACAAGGCATTAACAATCCTTAGAAGTTCTGAAGTAAGTTTACCAAGTTAGCTCCATATTTTCCCCAAATAGTCTCACTGCAGAACCCTCTCTTCTGCTTTTGGTTCTTGCTGTTGGTCTTGGACAGAACTAGGGTTCCATGGCACGTGTTTGGCAGGCGTTCGTTTGAGGAGATGGGGGCGTATTCATGTCTCACTTTGGTGAGATGGCAGAGAAACTCCTAGCAGAACCTGTATGAGGACTGTCCAACACCTCCCCAAGCCAAGGGAAAGGAGTATCCCAGAGAACTAGGGAAATTGACAGAATTCTAAAGGAACCTTCTGATCAGGCTGAATGACCCTCTTTCTTTTTTTCCACGTGCTTTTTGGGTGGGATCTGAAAGAATCGTATGTGGCGGAAGACCCGGTCCAAGGTATCTGGAAGCCTCTGTGTTGGTGTGGATCCTAACCGGAACTGGGATGCAGGTTTTGGAGGTGAGCGCAGGGACTTGCCCCCAGGGATGGTCAGCCCGTGGTCTGGCCCACAAGCTGGTTCAAATGGCCCTGCAGTGCATCAGCTGGCTAAGCCCATCCAGGATTTAAGCCATTTAAAAACCTCTTTGAAAAACACTTAACTAAATTCCCTTCACAGGAGCACAGTGCTGTCACAGAGCTCTGAGCAGCATTTAATATATTTTGTCTCACATCTTGGTTTTCCCACAAGCTGTCGCCCGGTTAGCCTTCTGTGCAGCGGGAGCAAGACTTTGCGCAGTGACGGGAGGACTCGGAAAGCCCTGAGCCAGCCACTAGAGGGGGTTAGGATCTATTCCAAGGAGAAGCATTACATCATCTATGGATGCTTCGAGAAAGAAAACTAAAAAGAAGTACATACACACAGGATGAAGAAACTGACTTTCAAAACAGATTCAAATATAAAATGTGAGCTTGCTGCCCTGGCTTTGTGACAGCTCTTGTGTTTTGGAGTTCCGTGTCAGGCTAGTTAGGGGCTCCTTTATGCCCTCAGCCACTGGTGAAAGCCCCTTATGTTTCAGTAACCATAGAATTAAATTTTTTCCCCCTCACGAGGCTATGATAAGATTGAGGTCAGGAGCTGTGTCTTTTTCACTGTAGTATTCCTAACACCTAGCACAGTGTCTGCAATGCAGAAGGCAATCACTATGTATTTGTAAGACAAATTAATTAATTAGAGTTATGGAGCTAAGACAGGACATACTAGAGAACTGCCACAGGATATGGATGAGTGGCAACTTCATTCATTGCTTTTACAATTCTTCTTTTTTTTTTAGTGTAGGGGAAAAATAATTAAAGCACAATACTGAGCAATGGCCCACAGTTCAATGTCAATCCCCCCAATATTATTTTCATTAAATAATTTTAAAATAAGGTGACGTTTTGTCTGTATCACATGGGGACCCTAGGGAATCCTAACCCCTACTCATCCCCTGGAAGTTTCTCTAGCAGTGAGAGCCCTGGCCAGGCCTACCATGGACCCATTTCAGTGGTCTTGAGCCACTCTAGTTGCTGAGACAATCAAGGCCAAAGGTGGCCTTGTTGTCAAATGCAGTCATGATTTCCTCACTGCAGAAAGGGTGTCAGAGGTTCCTTGCGTTTGTGGCTTTGTGCCTTGGAATTACAGATGCATAGAATCTTCTACTCTTGGACTCTAAGGATTGGATGAGATCCCAGAAAATGAACTTGCTAAACTCCCACCCAATGCAGGAATTCCATCCATAATATTAAATCTAGCTTTTCTTCCAATAACTCCTACAGAGAGGAGATGATCTAATTAGATGGCTCTTTCTACTGTATAGAGGAACCATATTTTTTGAAGAAGAGATGTGTCCAGAATCACTTCAGTTAGGCTTTCTGACTATAACCTTTGGAAGAGACTTGATCTAACACAATAACAATCTTGCCCCGACTTCCAGAGGAGAAAATTAGTGATGCATGGTGACCTCCTCCCTACAGTGTCTTCTTAGAGTTCACTGTCCTCACTGGGCTACTTCTGCATCTCCCCAGGACCTGGAGCCAGCAGCAACCCTTGTTCTGATTCATACCATGGACCCAGTGCCAACTCTGAAGTTGAAGTGAAATCCATAGTGGACTTCATCAAGAGTCATGGAAAAGTCAAGGTCTTCATTACCCTCCACAGCTATTCCCAGCTGCTGATGTTCCCCTATGGGTACAAATGTACCAAGTTAGATGACTTTGATGAGCTGGTGAGTTTCTGAAACTTAATTTCAGCCCGGCAACAAACATCCATTGTGTGGTCAAGTAAGTTTCAGGCATAAAGTCATGCCCTAAAGTGGAGGTGTACCATTACAATGATGAATGAAACATAAGTTCAACCACCGAGAAGATTTTGATGCAGCCAAAGGTTTGAAAGACTGGTTTTGAACTTTCCTAAATTAAGTTTCTTTGGGAAATAGAATTCATGAAGTTATTGTTACCTTAATCTAGATGAGCAGGAGCCTGGTTTGAGCATAAATTCCCAGAACATGCTTTTCTGTTGCATATGGGGGAAAAAACCCTTGGATTTGGATATGAGGCTCTTCGATTGTAGTCAAACGCTCTAAGCTGAGCAATTCTGCTTCTCAGCAACTTGTCTTATACTCTTCTGGGGCCTTTGGCTCTGTGATCTACCATGACGATGCACTGGTGTATGATGCTGGGGGTAAAACACTCACTTCCCTAACTTGATACCTTCTGTCACCCTTCTTGTTTCAGGAATAAGCCAACTGGCCCCAGCCTTAGATCAGATGGTGACGTCTCAGGAGGCTGTGTACAATTGAGCAAGAGCTGTCCCCAGCTAAAAAGAATGTGCAAATATTTCCAATTTGGCTTTTAGGCTTGGTTTGTGAAACCCATATGTCAGAAATAAGCCCAGAGTTGGGACCTTTTTGTCAATTTACCTTCAAGTAGATTATTGTCAGTAGCCCCATGCAGAAATAGACTAGATTATTCCAATTCAAGAGTGCGTTTCATCTCATCAGTTAGATTTGAGCGCTGTGAGGTTTTGACGGTGAGTATTACCATTCAAGGTCATATCAGGGAAAAAGAATGTTCTAAAATGTTCTTTTTTTAGACCTAGATGACCTTAAATTATCTAAACCTGGTGCTCAAACCTCTAGCAGAAAGTCAATCTAGGCTATGATTAGATGGCTTCCTGCCTCCAGGGGAGCCTATTCTGTGTTGGGGAAGGTTGATAGCGTTCTTCTTTATAGAGAGCGAAATCTCTGTATGGTTTTCACCTATCAGTCCTGGTTTATCATCTGGTTCTACTGAGCAAGTTTATTTCCCTTTGAGAGGTGAATCCACTAATTACTTGAAGACCACCAGCCTGCTTCTCCTAGCTCTTACACCTTCTAAATAACCTCAGTTCCTTCAAACATTCATATTATGGGCTCAAGTTCCCTTACTATTCTGGTCGCTGTTTTCTGAATATGCCTCTTCAAGGGTAGCGTCTTAATCTGTTTGCATTGCTGTAAAGAAATACCTAAGACTGGGTAATTTATTAAGGAAAAAGTTTTATTTGGATTATGATTCTGCTGGCTGGAAGATTGGGCATCTGGTGAGAGCTTCAGGCTGCTTCCCACTCATGGAAGGCAAATGGGAGCTGGCGTGTGCAGAGATCACATGGTGAGGGAGGAAGCAAGAGAGAGAGTCGGGAGGTGCCGGACTCTTTTTAACAACCAGCTTTCAAGGGAACTAATAGAGCAAGTACTCACTCCTAACTGTGAGGACTGCACCAAGCCATTCATGGGAGATCTATTCCCATGATCCAAACACCTCCCATTAGGCCTCACCGCCAATCTTGGGGATCAGATTTCAACATGAGGCTTGAGGGGAATGCACATCCAAACTATAGCAGGTAGCTCCCAGAAGTGAATGTGAAATGTGTGTTGTGGGTTACCCAGCACAGAGCAGAGTGTGACCATAACTACCCTCAGCCAGATCGTGCACTTCTGCAAATTCAGTTGAGGATCACATTAGTTTTTTGGCAGTAGCCCTGTGATGTTGACTCATGTTGGGCTCATTGACAAGAGTAACCCCTAGGCTCTCCAAGGATTCTACCAAGCCAGGTTTCCCCCATCTGGTAATTGTACAGTTGTTCTCCTGGACCCAAGTTCAAGACCTTACATTTATCCCTGACAAGGACAGTAAAGCCTCAATCAGTCAAAATTGGAACCCTCAAATAATGGAAAATATTTTTCTGAGCTCTACTTCTTGGAAAAAGAGACAGCCATAGGGAAATAAGCCAATGTAGGGATCTAGTAAAAGAAAAGTCAACTTCCCACATATGTCCTGGGGTCAGTCCACATTCTCTTTAGACCCCTTAAATCTACCCTATTTCTAGCCACACCCCTGAACAAGAACTGGTGGCAAAATAACAAATCCTTGAGTGTTGCAAACACCAGGATGATCAAATAGACAATGAGGACCTTCATGTTGTATTTTCAAAGCCAATAGAAGTGAACTTGTGATTACTTCCCAGTGAAAATGTTTCAAATAAAAAGGGTATTGTGCCTTCACCTCAATTAACTAGACAGTCTAGTTAGAGCATTCTATGTTCTGCTGTTGGGCAACTGATCTCCCAAGAGACAAGTGTTATCTGTCTACTTTTCTTTGGTTCTCTTACTCTAGAGTGAAGTGGCCCAAAAGGCTGCCCAATCACTGACAAGCCTGCATGGCACCAAGTACAAAGTGGGACCAATCTGCTCTGTCATCTGTAAGTATCCAATGTGCTGAAAGTTTTCATGAATGACCCACTAAGATGGCAGGCACCGCGTGAGTTTGAGCCAAAACTTTTAAATGCCTTTATTGAAAGGGATAGGTCTTCATGCATGGAACACAACCTTCCCCAATTTCCCTCAGTGAATCTAGTCTCCTCCATGAGATACTTACTGTGTGATGGCCGGAACAAAGAGCTCCCCAAGTATATGTTTTGTGCCCTCTCCTGTGCTTGTTCAGATCCTTACAGCTCACTCTCATTCTGTAGAAGTTCTTTATCTAAAAATAAGCCTTTATCAAGACCTCTTTTTTTTTTTTTTTTGAGATGGAGTCTCGCTCTGTTGCCCAGGCTGAAATGTAGTGGCTTGATCTCAGCTCACTGCAACCTCCACCTCCTGGGCTCAAGCACTTCTCCTGTCTCAGCCTCCCAAGTAGCTGGGACTACAGGTGTGTGCCACCATGCCCAGCTACTTTTTGTATTTTTAATAGAGACGGAGTTTCTCTACATTGGTCAGGCTGGTCTCAAACTTCTGACCTCAGGTCATCTGCCCACCTCAGCCTCCCAAAGTGCTGGGATTACAGGCATGAGCCACTGTGCCTGGCCTAAGACCTGGCTCTTTTATTATCTTCCCTTTCCAGGCTAAGAGGGGCTCATGCCCTGAGAATTCCATGGACTGCGGGGGCAGAATGGGTGTGACTCTTGAAGAGGACCCAGGTGGTTCTGTGGATAGACTCTGTTGCAGCCATGTGTTGATGCAGAGTATGTGGAGATGGAAGAGGAGAAGTCAGGAATAGCGGCAGTGTGAGGAATAAGTCTGGGGAGCCTGCCATCAGACTTTCTAGGCCCTCCTCTTCCCCAGTTGATTGAGATAAAAACAAGAAACTACTACAATGCTTTGGGAAATCCGAGAGCACCCTTGTGCAGGTTCTAAATCCTTCAAAGGCGTGGTACCTTCCTTATGGACAAAGCTGGAAACTCAGGACCACACAGTTCCATGCCCAGGAGTTCCCTAGTGCTTCCATGCCCAAGGATCCTTTGGAAAGCAATGCCTTTAATAGGCACCCATTCTGTTTTTTTTGTTTGTTTGTTTCTTTTTTTTTTTTTGGAGATGGAGTTTTGCTCTGTCACCCAGGTTGGAGTGCAGTAGCACCATCTCGGCTCACTGCAGTCTCCAACTCCCAGGTTCAAGGGATTCTTGTGCCTCAGCCTCTGGAGTAGCTGGGATTACAGGTGCCCGCCACCACACCCAGCTTATTTATATTTATTTATTTATTTATTTATTTATTTATATTTTTAGTAGAGAGAGGGTTTCACCACATTGGCCAGGTTGGTCTCGAACTCTTGACCTCAAGTGATCTGTCCGCCTCTGCCTCCTAAAGTGCCGGGATTACAGACATGAGCCACCACGCCTGGCCACCCGTTCTAACAGACTTTTAAATTAAGCGTCTATTATATGTTAAGCATTATGCCCAGCACTGGAGACATAATGTGCCCACACAGAACTCTTTCATAGAAGAGATGAACAGGAAGGCAAATGAACTTTTGTATGATGTGTGCAATAGTAGGTTATACATGGTACAGAAGTATTAGAAAGTCGGGGGATTTGATGGAAGCGGAGTCAGGAAAAACTTCATGTAGGAAGAGGGCAGGGTTGTAAAGACTAGTTGCCAGGTAGCTAGAGAAGGAGAAAAAGGATGGGGCATTCTCATAGCCAACAGCATATGCAAAGGCATAGAAGTATAAAATTGCACGACGGGTTCTGAGAGCTATAAGTAGGTTGAGATCGCTGAAATGAAAGAGGGAGAAAAGGGAGTTGGGGAAGTTCAGGGTTTTGTGTGCCATGGTAAGGAGTTAAGGTTTAACCCAGAGGATTCTAAAAGCCATTGGGGGGTTTTCAGCAGGACGGTGAGGGAATCGAGGCATTGTGTTTAGCTAAAACATAGCAGCAGTGCGGATGCAGTGATGAGGGACTGCAGTAGAGACATCCCATAGGAAGAGGAGGAGGAGTTCAGGTGAGAGACGATGGCCCAAACTACAGCAGGACCAGTGACGATGGAAGGGATTTAGGAGGTAAAGCCAAGAAGCTTTGTCATTTATTGGATGGGGAGAGGTCCTCACTGAAAGTCATTGAGTGGTGCCACTCACTGAGGGAGAAGTCCAGGAAGGTGAAATAGGGGTGAGGTTGCAAAGATAATGAGTTCAGCTGTGGACATATTGACGCTGAGCTCCTTGTAGTGTATTCAAATGGAGATGGTCTGTAGGTTTCGGACTACATGCCCTGGGATTCTGTGGAGAGAGAGATTTGGGAAGAGTTGGCATAGAGTGGGTGGTTGGACCAGTAGAGCAGGGGGAACATTTGGAGTGAGAGGAACCCTGGGCAAAGCAGGGAGCAAGGTGTTAGGCAGCAGAAGGGGTTAGCAGCAAGGGCTAGGCAGAAAGGCAGAGAACCCTGGATGTCAGAAACCAGGGGAGAAGTAATTATTAAAAAGGAGGCAGCAGTCAACAATGGTGAAGGCCATGAAAAGTCAACTAAGATAAGGACAGGACATTTTCCATTGAATTTTCATCACTAGCTTATTGGTGACCTTAACCCAGAGCAGTTTCAGAAGAGTGGATAAGGGAAGGAGAGCAGAATGGAAGCCTTTTTTCTTTTTGAGATAAGGGATATATTTATTGACTGTGGGAAAGAACAAATAAAGAGGGAGAGGTGGAAGATACAGGAGAGAGAAGAAATGACCAGTGCAATGAGGTTCCAGAGCTGGGGACAGGAGGACGAGCAGAGGTGGGCAGAAGTTGTGGCTCAGGATGGAATGAGAGGAGCATGTCTTTGGATGTGTTGTGGGCATGGATATAGCCACAGCCACAGGAGGGGTGATGGCGGGAATCACGGGAATGCACTCGTGCTACTCATGGTTTTCTTTTTTTGAGACAGAGTCTTGCTCTGTCACCCAGGCTGGAGTGCAGTGGCACAATCTTTGCTCACTGCCACCTCTGCCTTCTGGCTTCAAGAGATTCTCCTGCTTCAGATTCCCAAGTAGCTGAGATTACAGGTGTGTGTCACCATGCCAGGCTAATTTTTGTATTTTTAGTATAGATGGGGTTTTGCCATGTTGGCCAGGCTGGTATTGAACTCCCGGCCTCAAGCGATCCACCCACCTCGGCCTCCCAAAGTGCTGAGATTACCGGTATGTTCAGCTTTTTAAAATTAGCATCATTTCCTGTAAAGTTTTATGAATTTACATTCTAGTTTTTTGTTATTCCATGATGTTGCTATATCCCAGTTATTGAGTCTTTGGATTGTTTCATCTTTATGCTAAACAGTGCTACTATAAACATGTTTGTACCAACTCCTTTTTCTCTTAGATGATCTTTTTGGAATATATTCCTGAGGCAAGATTGTCAAGTTAAATGGAATGAACAGCTTCGGCGCTCATGTTGCTTTTTTTTTTTTTTTTTTTTTTAAGACGGTGTCTTGCTCTGTCGCCCGAGCTGGAGTGCAGTGGCGTGATCTTGGCTCATTGCAACCTCCGCCTCCTGGGTTCAAGCAGTTCTCCTGCCTCGGCCTCCTGAGTAGCTGGGATTACAGGCACGTGCCACCATGCCTGGCTAATTTTTGTATTTTTAGTAGAGGCAGGGTTTCACCATGTTGGTCAGGCTGGTCTCAAACTCCTGACCTCGTGATCTGCCCTCCTTGGCCTCCCAAAGTGCTGGGATTACAGGCATGAGACACCACACCCAGCCTCTTGTTACATATTTTTTAGGCGGTTCTCTGGGAAGACTGATCTGCTCACAGTTGCTGAGACCTTTTTAACCATGTTCCACATGGGATTGTCCTCACTTTCATCAAGGATACCACCAGGGGGAAGGGTCTTCTGAGTGGTGGCAGTGGGGACAGAGGATGGACCTAGCTTGAGACATGATGGCAGCTTAATACTGAGGAATTAGTGCCTTTGCTTAGCAGCCTTTGAGTGGAGGAGTTCAGAGTGTCAGCCGAATAGCGTTGTGTATCCCCGAGACCCCTACATAGGTCTCAGCCATTTTATTACAATGAATCTAGCTTTACATCCACCTTATCTGGAGGTATTTACTAGTAAGATAGACCCTGGAAGGCTGAGGTTTAGTATGTTTTCTTTGGTGAGGTCACAGAAATGGAAGAGATTTCCAACAAGCAGATATTGGATAGGTATAGGATTTGCTGTATGATCTTGGAGCCCGACTGTGAATGGCCCACCAAGTTCTAGCTGCATCATTGTCCACAGCTGACTTTTATCCTGGCCTCATTCCAGCTTGGACAAGCTCTACCTCTAAGGACTAGTTATAACTCAGCACCTGTTGCTTCCTGCCCCAGGTCAGTATGCAGCTCTGAGCAGAACACCTGCCTCACTTCACCCATGAGATGGCTGTATGGTTGTAGTGGGTGAGGCATTTCCTGGGCAGCTTCCCATCTGGAAAGGGCTTTGAGGAGCTGTGCTACAGTAGGTGTTTGGTTCAGAAGTTGTTCTTTTAAAAAAAAAAAAATTTTTTTTTGAAACAGAGTCTTGCTCTGTCACCAGGCTGGAGTGCAATGGGGTGATCTTGGCTCACTGCAACTTCCACTTCCCAGGTTCAAGCAGTTCTCCTGCCTCAGCCCCCTGAGTAGCTGGGATTACAGGTGCGTGTCACCATGCCCGGCCAATTTTTGTATTTTTAGTAGAGATGGGGTTTCACCATGTTGGCCAGGCTGGTCTTGAACTCCTAACCTCAGGTGATCCGCCCACCTTGGCCTCCCTAAGTGCTGGGATTACAGGAATGAGCCACCACACCTGGCCCAGAAGTTGTTCTTTGAATTATTTCTCAGAGAGGCATGGGGGGGGGGGCGCAAAAAAACAAACAAACAAAAAAAGCCCCACAGAGCTTGGGTACAGAGCCCTGGGTTTGAGTTATAGCACTGCCACTTTGGAACCAAGTAGCCATGGTCCAGTCCCTTATTCTCCCTTGGTTTCTTATATCTGTGAAATAGGTTGTTGAGAGGCTCAAAAGATATTATGTGGAATACAAGTGTTCCCTAATTCTAAAGCACTATATAAACGTTGATTGTTAGTTTCCTGGTGAATGCTCTCCCACAGATAATTCCAGTCCTTAATATGACCTAACTTTTTTGATTGGATCCTGGTCATTTATTGACAATGATAGTTACAAACATAACTGACATTTATTGAATGCTTATTCTACATACATTATCCTAGCTCCTTCACTTAATATCCCTGTTTTTATTTTATTATTTTATTTATTTTTTTAGAGACAGGGTCTCACTCTGCTGCCCAGGCTGGAGTACAGTGACAGGATCATGGCTCACTGTAGCCTGGACCTCCTGGGCTCCAGCAGCCCTCCCGCCTCAGCCTCCTGAGTAGCTGGGACCACATGCATGTGCCACCACACCTAGTTCATTTTTAAAAAAAATTTTTTTGTAGAGACAGGGTCTCGCTATGTTGCCTAGGCTGGTCTCAAACTCCTGGGCTCAAGTGATCCTCCTGCCTTGGTCCCCAGAGTGTTGACAGAGAGCCACGACGCCTTGCCACTTAATCTCTTAATCTCAGTTTCCTCATCTGTAAAATGGGAATAATGCTAGTACCTACCTAGAGATTCATGAACCAGTTTAACATAGTGCCTAGCACATTGACACAGCCAATAGTGTCATCACAACCATGATGCCATTTAATTCTCTCCCCTCTGTGAAACAAGTAGTAATATCATCCCTATGTGACAGGTGAAGCATCTGGAAATAAATGACTTGCTTTAGGTCACCCAGGTAATGATTTATAGAGTTGGGATTCTATCTGAGGCCAGTATTCTGTCTACAGTGGACCTGTTAGTGTGATTGTCTGTGTCATGTAGCCACACCAAAAGGTATGAGTTGGTAATTTTGATCCAGAGAAGATTCAGTTCAAATCAGCAACCTTTTTGTATTTATTATTTACCAGGCATTAATTTCCAAGCTGCTCTGCTGGGCGAAGGCAAAGACAAAAATCATGGGAGTTGACAATATTAATTCACAATATTAACCTCTAGTCCTACTCTTTTCTGGTACAACCTCCCTGGTCTTTCCAGCCCCATTCTTAGGGACTAGGTGGCTTCTGCCATCTGTGCCTCAGCCAAGTCCTCCTGTGACCTCTAATTGCCCTTCCTGGGAGGGGCCACAGGGCTGGTCCATTGCTCAGCTTTTCTGAGTCATGACTGACTCGTAAGTTAATGCCATCTTCCTTCATCATCTGTCACATCAGCGGCCACACAGATCTCAGGTGCACATTACTGTGTTGGCTGAACCCACTACACAGAGGTGCTGGACATGCAATTTGATAGCAGAGCAGAGAGTGCTCCACCCTTAATGCTCAAAGTCCCCTGAGGGTAGGGACCGAATCTCTTACCGCATTTGTAATCCCTCCACTCCCACTAGAGAAAACTATGTCTGTGCCTTCTAAAGAAGGAAGTGGTGTGGCCTACCTAAGGTGGAGAAGAGCCACTTAGGATGGTGTGGGTAAAGCCGGAGGCTCCTAAGAGCACTGAAGGAAGGCTCAGTTCAGTGTCCGCTGCATAACACCTTTTGCTTTTCAAATTATTGTATTTTTTTCATAAATGTGACCCTCTACTAAACTCTCCCCCCTCTTACAGTTCACACCTAAGGGCCTGGCTTACCTATGATAGTAGAATTTAATATAGAGCTTCCATTGCGTGAAGGCTAGTGGGAGTCGCGTAACCAAACTTTATTCTCATTTGCCCTTCAGACCAAGCCAGTGGAGGAAGCATTGACTGGTCCTATGATTATGGCATCAAGTACTCATTTGCCTTTGAACTGAGAGACACAGGGCGCTACGGTTTCCTCTTGCCAGCCCGTCAGATCCTGCCCACAGCCGAGGAGACCTGGCTTGGCTTGAAGGCAATCATGGAGCATGTGCGAGACCACCTCTATTAGGGCCCTGGGGAAGAAACAAGAGCCATTAAAATCTCTTTGGTTTGAAGCAAAGTTGGGTTGTGTTGTTTATTTTTCTAAGCCTGATCTGGCAGCACCATTTCTCCAGTTTCTGCTGCCCTCAAACATAGCAAGTCATGGCATTGTACCCCTTCATCTTTTAAAAAATCCATCCTGAGGCCAGGCATGGTGGCTCACACTTGAAATCCCAGCACTTTCGGAGGCTAAGGTGGAAGGACTGCTTGAGCCCAGGAGTTTGAGATCAGCCTGGGCAACATGGGGAGACCCTATCTCTAAAAAGAATAATATTAAAGAAAAAAATCCATCTGGAGCAGAGTGCTCCCAACATCATTTGACAGCTTTTTTTTTTTTCTTTTGAGACAGAGTCTCACTCTGTCACCCAGGCTGAAGTGCAATGGTGCGATCTCTGCTCACTGAAAACTCTGCCTCCCGGGTTCAAGCAATTCTCCTGCCTCAGCCTCTCAAGTAGCTGGGATTACAGGCGCCTGCCACCACGCCTGGCTAATTTTTGTAGTTTTAATAGAGACAGGGTTTCACCATGTTGGTGAGGCTGGTCTTGATCTCCTGACCCGAAGTGATCCGCCTGCCTCGGCCTCCCAAAGTGCTGGGATTACAGGCATGAGCCATGGTGCCTGGCCCCATTTGACAGTTTTTTATTGTGTTAAATTATACACAAAACTTACAATTTTGACCATATTTAATTGTACAATTCAGTGGCATTAAGTACATTCACAACGTTATGCAACCATCACCATCATCCATCTCCAGAACTTTCCTATCATCCCAAACTGAAACTCTTCCCTGTTAAATCATAACTCCCCATTCCTCTTGCCCTTCAGCCCCTGGCAACTACTAGCTACTTTCTGTCTCTATGAATTAGCCTATTCTAGGTACTTCATGTAAGTGGAATTAAACAGTATTTGCCCTTTTGTGGCTGGCATTTTTTTTTTTTTTTTTTTACTTAGCATAATGTTTTCAAGGTTCATCCATGGTGTAGCATGTGTCAGCTCCTTCATCTTAAGAGTGTAGCATTTTAAGGCTAGCAATGGACTTTCAAGTTCATTTATTCAATAAATACTCATGAAGCAACTGCACTGTGCCAGGCCTCATGCCAGGTGCTATACCTGATTCCATTGTTGCCTTTGGTTTCTCCTTTCCTGGTGTGCTGCTTTCTGAAAACTGGTGGGGCAGGGCATGGTGACTCAGGCCTGTGATCCCAGCACTTTGGGAGGCTGAGGTGGGAGGACCCCTCGGGGTCAGGAATTTGAGATCAGCCTGAGCAACACAGTGAGACCCCATCTGTACAAAAACAAAACAAAACAAAACAAAACAAAACAAAACAAAACAAAACAAAAAGCCTGTCATGGTGGCAAACATCTTTAGTCTCAGCTACTTGGGAGGCTAAGTTGGGAGGATCACTTGAGCCCAAGAGTTTGAGACTTCAGTGAGCTATGATCGCATCACTGTACTCCAGCCTGGTCGACCGAGTGAAACCCTGTCTCAAAAAAACAAACACACAAACGGTGGGGACCCAAGCCAACGACATTCCTTTTTCCTGGTTGCCCTATCAAGCCTCGGTCTCAGGTTGCACACAGTTTCTCTTTAGATATTGACTCCCATTAGGGATTTAGGTTTTCTTCATGTGGATGATTTTCCCTGGGAGTAAAAGGTAAGAACTAAATTTCAGCTTGCCTGGAATTCTGGGTCCTTGATTCTTCCACTTCACACCTCTTACAGATTTGGGTCTCAGTTGTTCTTGTTGCTAACTTCAAAGCTGACATCGATCTCAGTGACACTGAGCCCACGCTTTGTGGTGGACAGGGTGGGTGTAGAATTCAGTTTAAGTGTTGAGAGGACAAAAGGATCCTGAGGGAGCAAGAGGAGATGATGGCCTCCAGCTCCACAGCTCCTAACAAAGGCTCTCTCTGGGACCACCCTTGGGATTCTGCACCCTCTTTTTGATTAGGTTCTTGAGCCCTGGCTAAGCCAGCCTGAGCAAAGATCCTGCGAAGTCATCCCTCCCACCTTGATATCCGATCAAGTTCCTCATCCCCACCTTTGATGTATAAGTCCTTGGCCTGCCTTTAGCAAGAATCCCCCTACCTTGATGTCTTCTCTTAGTAATCCCACTGATCCTCTCTGTTTTCTTTGCCGTATTCAGTGTTAAGCACAATGAGTCTTTCCTATTGAAATAGCCCTGGTCCTAATCATAATAATCTTGAATTAGGTCTTACATTTTAACACGTGTCAGGATAGTTTTCTGTAACTCTCTCAGCTATGACCCTTGGTTGTGTCCACTCCCTTTGTGTGGGTGTGGAAAGCATGTAGACCGTAGGGAGGGTGGGATGGGAAAGGCTGTGGGAACTGGGGCTCCCAGGACAGACTCAAAGGTCCCAGAGCCCCTGAAGACGTTATGGAGATCGTGAATGTCTTCCATTTATTCAGCTGTGACTTGGTGGAAAGGACACCAGACCCACAGTCTAGGAAGTATAAGAAAATCTTATTATTTATTTATTTATTTATTTGAGATGGAGTCTCTGTTGCCCAGGCTGGAGTGCAGTGGCGCAATCTCGGCTTACTGCAAGCCCCGCCTCCCAGGTTCACGCCATTCTCCTGAGTAGCTGGGACTACAGGCGTCTGCCACCACGCCCAGCTAATTTTTTTGTACTTTTAGTAGAGACGGGGTTTCACTGTGTTAGCCAGGATGGTCTCGATCTCCTGACCTCGTGATCCACCCACCTCGGCCTCCCAAAGTGCTAGGATTACAGGCATGAGCCACCGCGCCCCGCCGAAAATCTTATAATTGATAAAACCATTAAGCCTTCCCTATAGTTCAGACCCCAAGGAACACTGATAATTTATTCAGACTAAAACATCCTTTCTATATCATTTGCCTGATACATTTCTATTTTCTTAGTGGAGTCATAAGAATTAGGCTTCAGATACATAAAAGAGGCCACAAACCTCTTTCCCCATCCTGACCTGCCCGGGTGAAATTCTCTGGCAGGGCTTGTCAAGCATGTGGTCTTGAAGCCAGCTCAGTCTTGCTTTGATAGTCGTAACTTTTTTTTTTATTATTATTCTAGAGGTAATTCTATGCCAGGTTTATAATCTGACCTCTCCTATCAGGATAAATTCCATCCAACACTGTGGAACTTTCTTATTCACTGAAAAAACACTATTTAAATGCCAAGTGATGAGCAATATGGTACACTTGGCACAGACTTTTTCAGCTCCTGGAGCAAGTTCCTGACCTTGTAAATCGAGAGGCTCAACCTTTATCACTTCAAAGGAATGGGAGAGGCATTGGTAGGGCCTGCCTGTCACAGTCAGAGTTGCAAGGGTGCTTGGGAATCACATTAGCATTTTTGAGGACTTGAGTCACTCTCAGACTCTTTATAAATACAGCTTGACTCAGCCACTGTATGACTGACTCCCCGGGGACATGAGGTGGATACTGTTCATTGGGGCCCTTATTGGGTCCAGCCTCTGTGGCCGAGAAAAATTTTTTGGGTAAGTTCCTTTTGGACTTCTTATTATTTGGTTATTTCAGAAATATAGGAGCCAAATGGAACTGAAAATGAATGGCTGATAATAGCTCACATGGAGGAAGGAGACCTGGGCTCTTGTTCCAGCTTTGCCCCTGTGTCATCCTGGACAAGTCCACTCTCTTCTCTGAGACCCGATTTCATCTGTGAAATCAGGACTAGATGATCATTGCAGACTCTCCCCAGCTCCCTCATCTCCTGCCAGTTCTTTTTCTGCCTAGTTCTTATTTATAAGGTCAGTTCCAGGCATCTACTTTCTTACTTCTACCTTATTAATTACTAAGGGTTACTGGTTACTAAGAGCTACGTTATTAATTACTAAGAGTTACTGGTTACCAGAAATGGTTTGTTTCCAATTTCCGCCATGTGTAAAGGGAAACCCTGGGTCTCAAGCTTGTTGGTTTCACTTCTTTGTTAATGGCGAAGGCTTTGCAGAGCTGGTGACTTCTCTTGATCTGCAGTTCAATGCTCTACCCCTGAGCTATACCCTCTTCTGAGCTGGTGCTTTCTTATTGGCTTCTGGGACGTGGAGATTTCACACGTCTTGCCTAGACACAGCTATGGAAATGACATGCAGACACATGCCTGTACACCATGTATGTGTGTGCGTGTGTGTGTGTACACACACATCCACGTGCTCAACACGCTCCACGCAGAATGCTTTGAGGTTTGCAGGGGAGAGGACATTCGGGTGGTAAGAGAGATAAAAGGGATACCATGGTGCCCTGTTAGAAGACTGAATTATAATAACTCATTACTGCATAATACTTTACCATTTGCAAAGAGCTTTCATGTACATTATCTTTTTGATCACGCAACAACTTTGCCAGGCAGGGGTGTTATTTTCTTCCATTTAAACATGAAAAAAATCAGCCTTAGAAATGTTAAGGAACATGCTCAAGGCCACTTAGCTAGGAAGCAGGGGAGCTGGAACTCTGAACATAAAACTCGTACCCTTTTGCTATAACACAAGTTCATCTCCAAATAAAATCCTATATCTCTTGGATCTATCTCTTAGTTTACTTTCTATTTTACTATATGGCTAATGAGACTTTGGGGTTGTTTTGTGAGGTAATTACTTATATGAGATTGACTAAGTTTTATGATGATGACTTTTGTTCACACCTGCGTCTCTATTGCCAAATAGCTCAGAGGGGTTAGGCGTAGCAGGTGGCCAGGGAAGATTTTCCCACAGGCGGCTCAGCAGTAGGTGTGTAGTGACTAGACTTGCTGCCGTGTGGGCTGACGCATGGAACTGTCAGGCTCCCGCTGCAGCTATTCATGTGGCTGAAAAATCTCTATTTCGCAAGATACAGACCTCTCTTGCAATGCGGTGGGCACCTGGGCTGCGACAGCTGGGCCAGGCCCTTGAATGCTCTCTGCAGGAATTTCGCACAGAAAAAGCTGTGTGCCTGAGCTGATTGCAGATGGTTTTAACTGATAGTGTCATTCTCATCCCCAAATCCGTTCTCACACCATAGTAGGAAACCTAGCAAAGGTAGTGGAATTCTTCCTGGGATCTCTAGAGGTGTCCCAGACAGCCAGCTTTTAGAGCAAGAGGAACATTTAGAGCAAGGGGAAGCTGGCCTCTGAGCATTCAAGTGGTTGGGAAGCCAGGCTCTGGATTGGCTGCTGAAGATGAGGATGATGGGTTCTCCCCATCACCCACCACCCATTCCCCTCCCTTCCATCTGCCTCACCTATCTCCTCAGTCTCTCTTGCTCTACTGGAGTCTTCTGCCCTAGTCTTCAGAGATCTTCAGGATGGGACAATGGCCAGGATGCCTAGAGGCACCAGGCAGGCAGAGAACAGGAACCAGTTGCAGAGCTGGTTGTAGCATCAACAGTAGCTGGCAGGCATCTAAGAGTTCTACGAAACCATCTCTTAATATTCTTTGTGGTGGCTGCTAAGCCTGGCTAGGGAGGCAGATGAGAAAGGCACAAAGGACGGGCCACTTGGCTGCCAGCATGGTGAAAGGGGAGGGATAGATGCTCAGTCACCAAAGTGGGTATTGACTGTCCAAA
This sequence comes from Hylobates moloch, assembly GCF_009828535.3. NCBI lineage: Eukaryota > Metazoa > Chordata > Mammalia > Primates > Hylobatidae > Hylobates > Hylobates moloch. The sequence goes on from NW_026652276.1 coordinate 211,149,524, forward strand.
GCACAGACTCCTGTGAGGGTGAGAGAGCGGGAGTGCCAGCCATTGCAATGGCAGCAGCTGGACGCCCTGGCTATTGGAGAGGATCAAGTTAAGAGGAGCTGCGAGAACACCTGTGTGGAGTAGGAGGGGCAGACATGGCCACCTGTAAATCCCAACACATCCCCCTCCCAGGCCAATTTCCATCTTCAGAAAGAGCTCAAGGTCTTTGAGTGAATTTCTAGATAGTGGAGATAGGACGTGCCCCACCATCTTGAGTCTCATGAACTGACGAGGGCATTTTCCAAATACAGACAAGGACAGTGAGGGCAAGAAAAAGGCTGCCCTTCGCATGGCACCCCGCAATGTCCTCCCTGCTTTCGGGTGTTGCTGTGCTTCTGTTCATAAGGATAATGCTACCGCTGGGTGCAGTGGCTCACGCCTGCAATCCTAGCACTTTGGGAGGCTGAGGCAGGTGGATCACCTGAGGTCGGGAGTTCGAGACCAGCCTGACCAACATGGAGAAACCCCGCCTCTACTAAAAATACAAAATTAGCTGGGCGTGGAGGTGCATGCCTGTAATCCCAGTTACTTGGGAGGCTGAGGCAGGAGAATCACTTGAACCCGGGAGGCGGAGATTGCAGTGAGCTGAGATTGTGCTATTGCACTCCGGCCTGGGCAACAAGAGCAAAAACTCTGTCTGAAAAAAAAAAAAAAAAAAAAAAGATAATGCTACCACTACCACAACCGCCAATGTTCAGCACTATCTGAAGACTGTTAGGACTTTGCTTCCTCTGGTCAGGAAAAGCTTCATGAGTGATGTGGGTTGGTCCTAAAGATTAGATGAGACTAGATGGGCCTGACAGATGAGAAAAAGGATGGATTGCAGGCAGTGGGAACAGCGTGTACAAAAGCATACAAAAGTACACAGTGAGTTTGGGCTGGGTCTGAGGTGGGGTAGAAGGGAGAGATGAAGAAGAGGCAGATGGAATGGGCTTCACTCTGCACCCGCTCTTCTGCCCTGCCGCTTTGCATGCTACAGCTATTTCGTTGACCTCTGTAGCTCGGCTGATTAGAGCAGAATGAAATGGGTTTGCGGATTTAATCATCCCCAGGGCCAGTCAGAGACACGGTGTCCCATTGTCCTGGCACTGTGCCCAAGAATGTGCACAAGTTCTGTTGTGAAGTCACCACTTTGGAAAAACTAAAACGCATGTGTTGGGTGAATGTGTAACATGATTTTCATACTCAAAGAGCTTCTTATTCTTATGTCCTCCTTCTTTTCTCCTCCTGTCCCTTCTTCCTCCTTTTCCTCTTTGTGATTGCTGTAGCCAGTGCTGCATTTTACACACGCTTAATTGTGCTATTAAATATCTCACCACACAAGATCTTTCTAGAAGCTCCCCCAACTTTTATTTTTTTTGAGACAAGGTCTTGTTCTGTCAACCAGACTGGAGTGTGGTGATGGAATCATAGCTCACTGCAGCTTTGAACTCCTGGGCTCAAGCAATCCTCCTGCCTCAGTCTCCCAAGTATAGAATCCCCATTTTAAAGATATCTCTTTTTGGAGTGTTGGAGGTAGGTTATGATAGAGCATGAGTTCAGCAGACGGGCCCTTGTCCCCATCGAGGAGTAAAGATTTCCTTTCTGTTTTTTAAATTTATTTGTTTTTAATTTTAATTTTTTGAGATGGGGGTCTTGCTCTATTGCCCAGGCTAGAGTGCAGAGGTGTGATCATAGCTCACTGCAGCCTTGAACTCCTGGGCTCCAGTGATCCTCCTGCCTCAGCCTCCTGAGTAGCTGGCCTTCAGGTGTGAACCACTATGCCCAGCTAATTGTTTTTCATTTTTTTGTAGAGACAAAGTCTCACTATTTTGTCCAGGATGATCTTGCCCTCCTGGCCTCAAGCAGTCCTCTCACCTCGGTTTCCTGAAGCACTGGGATCACAAGTTGAGCCACGGTAGCTGGCTCCATTCTGTCTTACACTGGTCTCTTTTTTTCAATGGTACTTGCCGAGGTCAGGGAACGATCAGGTTTGATGCCTCATCTTCCCAGGGCGGTAGGTCCAACTCTTGGCAAGCCGGTTAGGTTCAGACTGAGACCTGCCCATCCAGTGGTATCTCTTCAGGGCCCTCGGCAGTGCCCACAGGGTGCAGTTACCCGCTCACCTCCAGGACCCCTTGGGAACAAGGTGGGTTGGGAGAAAGGGAACCTTCAGCACTGTCATCTCCTCCAGACCAGCCACCTGCAGCAGGAGCGGCTCTGCAGTGGACCTTGACTCCTTAAGGCTGGCCTAGACCCACTGGAGAGCCCCTAGAACCTTCCAGAACCCAGCAAAACCCTGAAGGGCCATCTGGATGGAACCGGTTTTCTGATGAGGAGCTGCCCCATGAGGCTGCACACTCAGCTCCCTGTGACAGCCATTCACTCTCAACAGGTCCTTGAGCTCACAGCGGCTCTCTGCATTCACTTGTGTCAAAGAGATGACGCAGTGACAACATCGAGTGCAGATTCTTTGGAGCCGTCACCTAGCAACAGCCTAATGGCTCCCCTGTCTCCCTCAGCCAGCTGAGAGCATAAAGGCAGCATTTCAGGCCCCGCTTTCTCCCACCCACACACAGGACTTCGGGGGCCGCTACCCCTGCTGCTGCTGCAGAAGCTAAATCACGTATATGAAGCAAGCTCAAGACAAATGACAAAGGGGACTGAGACTGGCCGGCCCCATCTGTGTTCTTTAGGGGTCCCCTCTCACCCCGTGGGGAGGAGTGGATCCCACATCCAGCCTCAGCACCATGGGCCATAGTCAGTTTCCACCCAAACGAGCCTTTGTGTGGGGTTCTGGAGCTGGAAGGGATTGAGCGAGCACCCAGCCTCGCCTGTGTTTTAAGAGGGCACAGCTCACCCTCCCAGCATGGAGATGCTGTTTTCTTTCCAGCACAGAGGTTCCATCAGGGTTTCAGTCCTCAGCCCTGACAGTGAAGAAGTGCTTCTTTATGTCTTGAGTTAGTTTTGCGTGTAACTCAGGCACATTCCTTCCTGTAAAATATATGTGTTTTTCATTATAAAGTAATATGACCACATTACAGAAAACAGATACAAGGGGGAAAAAAGTAAGTCATCCATAATCCCACGACCCGAACATAAGGGCTGTCAGCATTTGGTATATTTCCGCTGTCTGTTTTTCTTCCAATGCATCTGCTTTTTCCATACTTATAATCATGGCATACATACAATTTTGTGTCCTGCTCTTTCACTTAATATTTCCCTTAAAGTTATGCCATAAGCACTTTTTCATAGTTGCCATGTAGCCTCATTTTTAATGGCCATACATTAAAACCAAAGACTAGACCATTTCCTTTCTTTTGGCCTGGTTACGTCTGGGATAGGAGACTTGGGGTTTCTTTGCCAGCTGAAAGCTCAACATTATCTTTTGCTCTTTTTTTCTTTTTGCTTCTTCCCCAGGGACCAAGTTTTTAGGATTAATGTCAGAAATGGAGACGAGATCAGCAAATTGAGTCAACTAGTGAATTCAAACAACTTGAAGGTACCTGGTTCTTTTTAGCTCTCCTGAGTGTTTTCTAACTTTGGTGGGAGAAGACTCTTGCTCTACTGGTATTATTACTTTTATTTCCAAAAAGTCTCTGAATATAATCCCTTGGGAGTCCACTTGCCATTTACACAGTTGAGGGGGCCGATGGGAGAGAGGGAGCACATCACAGCTGTGGTGTCCTGGGAGAGGGGATGCATGAACAGTATAGGCTCCATCCTTCTAGCTGCCATCCACTTATGACTCTTGGTCTCTGTCAGATACTGCTTGTTGGGCAGGTCCAACCAGACACAATTGTGAAATGGGCCAACTTTGCCCTTGGGCAGAGCCCAGCCTCTCAGGGATCACCCTGGCTTTTGGCAGTGTTCTAGAAGAATAAGCTCATTGTACATATTACCTGAACTGTCCTTTAACCTGGTTTCATTTCTGTTCCCTTCAGCTCAATTTCTGGAAATCTCCCTCCACCTTCAATCGGCCTGTGGATGTCCTGGTCCCATCTGTCAGTCTGCAGGCAGTTAAATCCTTCCTGAGATCCCAGGGCTTAGAGTATGCAGTGACAATTGAGGACCTGCAGGTAGGTAGACTATGCCCCCTGCCTCCTGGTCTCACACAGGACCAGGCAGCCAGTCCAGAGTAGACCAGAGTGATTTTCAAGTTCTGGTTTTATCCTTTTCTATTTTATAGATGAGGAAATGGAGGCAAATGGAGGTAAAGTGCAGTGACTTGTTAGAGGAACAACATTTTGTAGTAGAAAGGGCATAAATAGGCCAGGGAACCACACAGATTTGGATCCAAATCCTGATTTTGCTAACTACTAGTGCTATGTGCTGTGTCTTTGGACAAGTTATTAACCTGCTGAGCCTCCGTTTCTTCATCAGTTAAATGGTGATAGTGAGATCTTCGTCATGTGATTTGTTGAGAAGACTCAGGATTAAATGTATGTAAAATGTCTAACAGTGCCTGGCATATCCTACATCTGCCATTAAGTCATAAGTCCCTCTTTCTTTCCTTCTTTGAAGTCCTTCCAGGCGGCAAGAGCAGAGCAGGGGGAGGGTGTTGGGGACCAGCCACAGAGGCACCCTTTGAGACAGGGGGAATGTCGTGGGTAGCCCTAGCAGAGGGAATACCGTCCTCAGGCCTCACGACCTGTATCTGAACATCAGGACAGGGTCTGGCTCATGGTCTCTCCTTCACCGAGGTGGGTTATGGACTAATTGGTGATCTGGCCTGGGAGTTTCCTGATGGCGTTAGCAGCTATGAGCTTATTAATCATCCTCACATGTCACAGACATCTGCCAGGAACCTTCAAAGTACGAGTGGTTATAAGAATTTCTTTGTTTCTGAATGGTTTCCCAAGCTGTGTATTTCAGAGGCACTGGATACCAGATGCGGGCTGATGTCTGCAGAGTTCATACTATAGGATAGCCAAAGAGTGCATATGTTGCTTCCAGGGAGTAAGTGGGTTTTGAATGAGGCCATGTAAATTGGGCCCCAAGAAGTAAATCTTTTTTTTTTTGAGACTGAGTCTCTCTCTTTCGCCAGGCTAGAGTACAGCGGTGCAATCTCGGCTCACTGCAACCTCTGACTCCCTGGTTCAAGTGATTCTCCTGCCTCAGCCTCCCAAGTAGCTGGGACTACAGGCACGCACCACCACGCCCAGCAAATTTTTGTATTTTTAGTAGAGACAGGGTCTCACCATGTTGGCCAGGATGGTCTCGATCTCCTGACCTCGTGATCCGCCCACCTCAGCCTCCCAAAGTGCTGGGATTACAGGCATGAGCCACCATGCCCTGCCGAGAAATAAAATTTTATAAAGATATGAAAGAAATCTAACCCCCTTTTAAACCTTGACATTTGTGCTGCTTGATATGCTGAAAGGGCCACCATCTTGGCTGACCCATATGCCAAGATATGGCAGAAAAAACATAAACCTGCATCTGCAATGGATCACTTCACAACATTGCTGTGTGTTTCCAGGCCCTTTTAGATAATGAAGATGATGAAATGCAACAGAATGAAGGGCAAGAACGGAGCAGTAATAACTTCAACTACGGGGCTTACCATTCCCTGGAAGCTGTAAGTGTTTCAGAGTGGGTTAAGATCAAGGTTCTCTGCCTCCTGAATTTTGTAACCTCTCTCCTTACTTCCAGGAGACATTAGTCTTCAGCACAATATCCCCGCACTGAGGGGCTAAAATGTGTACACTTCAATTCCTTTCTAATTCTTGGATTGCTTAACTCCTACCAGCACCTCAGAGTGTCATGAAATACAGCCTGGCTATTTCCTCTCTCAACCATCCTTCTCTCCTTAAGCAACTCCTTCAGAATACCATGAAAATAATTGCAATCATTTATAGTCCTTGTAATTCAACTTCTTCTACCCTACCGTAATCCCTCTATTTAACTCACCCAGAATAAAATGTTACTTATTCCAGGCAAGTAGACAAGTGGTGATTTCGAAGGTTAACCAACTATTTCCACTCATTTATCATGACTACTTATAATGTATATATTTGTTCCATCATGCATTTTGGTGCCGTGTTTAACTAGAAACCACTTGATATAGATGGCTGACTTTCAAGGTAAGCCAAACCTTCAAATGAAAAACTTGAAGCAGAATAATTTCCTAGGATACTGGAACTTAAGAAATCAAGAGAGGCTGTAGAATAGAACTGTACAATGAATGCGGTACAGTTCTCTTACACCCCTCAGTGTCTCCTTCATTCATCTGCAGACAACTAGCGCAAGAACACTCCCCCACATCTAAATTAGTATTCTCCCTGGTGTACCTTAATACATGTTGTTCTTGATATACAGACATGGTGTTGTTGGCATGCATTTCACAAGGTGTATACTTTGAGTCGTTTCTCTTCTTGAGGGAGGATTTCAAAGGTTGACTATTTCCACTTCTTTCCCATGCTTGTTGGTAGCTTTGTTTATTGTATACACTTCCAACGGCACTGCTCCTTGATCCCTCCTGTGACCAGTGACATACATCTGCAAAACAGCTGGATAAAGTTAGAAGTTCAGTCTCGGGCCATGGACGAAAGCAGAGCTCAGAGCCCACACAGGGATCAAGCCCATGACATCAGCCTCATGAACATGGAGCCCTCGCCAGCTGAGCTAACCAGTTGCAAATGTCACCCAAGACCCTGGAGGGGCCATCCCCTCACCTGCCGACTGCTGGAGCCTCACTGTCTCACTGGCTCACCACTGCTTTCTCTGGTTTGAGGCGCCCTTTGCAGCCTGGCTTACAGCAATCTTGTCCTCACTGTGACACTCTCCGCTGTGGATTGGTGTGCCAGCACCCTCCTAGCTCAGTCATATGCAGTTCTTTCTAAAAACAGCTAAAGAACTCATATTCTAGGCTGGGCATGGTGGCTCACACCTGTAATCCCAGCACTTTGGGAGGCCGAGGTGGGCAGATCACTTGAGGTCAGTAGTTCAGGACCAGCCTGGCTAACATGGTGAAACCCCATCTCAACTAAAAAAATACAAAAATTAGCTGGGCGTGGTGGCAGGCACCTGTAGTCCCAGCTACTTGGGAAGCTGAGGCAAGAGAATCACTTGAAACCGGGAGGTGGAGGTTGCAGTGAGCCAAGATCGCGCCACTGCACTCCAGCCTGGGCGACTGAACGAGACTCTGTCAAAAAAAAAAAAAAAAAAAAAAAAGAGCGCTCATATTGACTCTTATAACCACTTAGTCTTTCTTAGGTCTCTAGTGGGAATTTCATGTTTGTCTCTGCCAGAGTTTCTGGTTCCAAAGCCATTGTATGTGTTGTGGTAGTGGTGGGCAGTGTGAATTTGCACCCCACACCTGGACACAGCTTGGTGTTTGTTTTTTTTTTTTTTTTTTTTTGAGACGGAGTCTTGCTCTGTCGCCCAGGCTGGAGTGCAGTGGTGCAATCTCGGCTCACTGCAAGCTCCGCCTCCTGGGTTCACGCCATTCTCCTGCCTCAGCCTCTCTGAGTAGCTGGGACTACAGGCGCCCGCCACCACGCCCGGCTAATTTTTTTGTACTTTTTAGTAGAGACGGGGTTTCACCGTGGTCTCGATCTCCTGACCTCGTGATCCGCCCGCCTCAGCCTCCCAAAGTGCTGGGATTACAAGCGTGAGCCACTGCGCCCGGCCCAGCTTGGTGTTTTAACTTTTCCTGGATGACTGTCTTTTCTCTCAGAGCTCAAGGCAGCTATCCTGCTTTTCCTCCACTCTCTAGGGTCAGTGGGTAGAGTGGGTAGAATTTCCAGGCCCTTTTTGTGGCCCAAATTGCCCATTCCTAGCTCTCAAGTTCCAGCTCCTTGTGCCATGCTGGGTCCTATGGCTCCCCTCCTAGTCCAGGTTTGCCTAAGCCTGTAGCACCCAAGGCAGAGATGGGGCTCTGTGGCATCATCTCCCACCGTCCACCCTCCTAGTTAGTTCCTTCTTTGTTTCTGGCACCTACAATTTCCTCTTGTTTAGCTTTTAAACTGGGCTGTGAATCATTTTCCTTGTATTTTACCTGGTTTGCCTATGTATTTGGAGGTGGTTTCTTGCTTCTGCTCAGTCTACCATATTGACGGCAAGTCTGATAAACCCTTTAAGCTTGACTTTGTTCTATATTAATTACACATTTTCCTCCTCTGTATGGTTCCTTCTTCCAGTCTTAAGGCTGAAACAAATACATTTGTTTATTTTCTTTTGGCCCTCAAGTGGTTTGAAAACTAAGATGGATAAATTCTATTTAAATCGAACTTTTTTCCTGAAAGCAAATAAGGGTATTCTTAGTCGTTTATTTACCTTTCTTCACTTGCACTCACAAAGCCTTTAGAGAAATTATCTCCAAAGTGGGGCACATGTATCCACAGGATGTAAGCAAGATAGTCCACTGGGATGAAGGAAGAAACAATTACAACTTCTATTTATATTTCAACATATATTTCTGTTTATTATTAACACAACCATTTCAATTGTTTAATAATGTACACAATATATTTGTATCATTGTGTGTGTGTGTATATGTGTGTATATGTATATGGGGCATGCTAATTTTTTATTATTTTTGAGTAGAGAAAGTGATCACAGAATTTTGGAGAGTACTGTTTTAAGAGCCTTGGAGCTCTTTCTTTTATTTTTTATTTTTTATTTTTCAGACAGGGTCTCCCTCGTTGCCCAGGCTGGAGTGCAGTGGTGCATTCGTGGCTCACTGTAGCCTAAACCTCCCAGGCTTGAACAATTCTCCCACTTCAGCTTCCCGAGTAGCTGGGACCACAGACACATGCCACCGCAGCTGGCTATTTTTTTTTGTTTCATTATTTGTAGAGCTGGGGGTCTCCTTACGTTGCCCAGGCTGATTTCGAACTCCTGGGCTCAAGTGATTCTCTCATCTTGGCCTCCCAAAGTGTTGGGATTATAGGCATGAGCCACTGCACCTGGCTTGTTTTTATTTTATTTTATTATTATTATTCTTAAATTATTAGATTTCTTTCTTTTCTTCCCTCTTCCATATTTTTTATGAACTATTTTTATTTTTAAATGTTTCTTGTAGAGATGGGGCCTCACTATGTTGCCCAGGCTGTCTCAAACTCCTGGCCTCAAGCAATCCTCCCGCCTCAGTCTCCCAAATTGCTGGGATCACAGGCATGAGTCACTGTGCCTGGCCCCTTGTCTTTGACTGTCCAGTCTAGTACAGTGACAAAGGACACAGTGTTAGAGCAATATTGCAAAAGCCTCTGTACTCTAGTTTAGTGGACTACAATTTTGTGAACAAATAAGTGTGCTACTCTCTAGAAAATTGTAGAAAAGGACTATTCAGGCAGGTCTCATAATCAGCGTTTCCATGCCGATAATATGGTCAATTCCAAGATTAGGGTCCCAGAAGAGATAGTTAAGATCAACAAAGTAAGTCACAGATATCCAGCCAGAGCTGAGCAGATTTTAAAAATGTCCCTGGATTCACTCTTTCATGCTTCAGATTTACCACGAGATGGACAACATTGCCGCAGACTTTCCTGACCTGGCGAGGAGGGTGAAGATTGGACATTCCTTTGAAAACCGGCCGATGTATGTACTGAAGGTGAGGCCACATCGGAAGGGTCTCCTGGGTCCTCATGCCCAGGACCCAGCCTCAGACCTCTGAAAAGGGCAGCTTTTTGAACTCCTTGACTTCAGGGAGGAAAGCGAGGTCAGGACACATTGTACCTGGGCTGGAACTTGGTCTGAGAGAGTCCCCTGCTTTTGTCTAATGTAGGGGGAGTTAGAAGGAGCACATCCGATTCCAAGTTTTGGCTGAAAGGCAGGATCAAAGGGAGGTAATTAGTATTCCAGAAAGCTCTCAGATGGGATAGTCTTTTACTTTCATTCTCACCTCTGTAAATAGCAGGACAAGTTGGGGTGGGCCTGACTTCTATTCTGCTTTCAGGGGGTACTTATTGGAAAATCAACCTAGGAAGTGAATTTGAGGGTTGGTATAATTTTAAGCCCAGCCTCTGATCCTTGGCTGCACAAAGCCTAATTTCCAAATATTTCTAACAGATTCAAGACTGTATTGGCAAAGGAGGTAGAGAGCTATGATAATGACATAAATTACATAAAAATCCAGCTGAATGAATAAGAAGGAATTTGGGCATATAACCCACCGAACACTGATGGTGCTAAGAATTTGCCAAACCCTCAGCTTCGTATAAATCCCAAAGAACTCAGGCTTATAGCACTAAGCAAATTACCAGTGGGAGAGGAGACCTGCCACGGAGCTGGATAATTACATTTAAATATTTTGCCAATCTGTTGGAGATCCTGGCTTCATTAGCATCAAGCTCTGACCCAAGGGGGCCCAACACTATGCAAAGGCAGGAGCCAGGATTCATGGCTGCCATTTACAAAGAGCTATAGCGAGCCCCCCTTCTTCTTAGTTTAAAAGCAAATTCATTTATCATGCCGACGGAAACAGCCTGGTTTGTGTACCCTTATGTCTCTCGCTGTTGGGATACCATTTGAGGTCTTTCAAGAGACATAACATTATCTCTAATGGCACCGGCGTCATAAAACACAGTAACGATTGTTTCCCCTCCCATTTGCTCCTAATGCTGGAGAGGTTCAGGCTGCCTGGAGCTGCAGCTTGGCCCCGCAGCCAACCAGTTAAGCTTCCAGGTCACGGATAAGCTCGATAAATAGATGGTGCCCTTAGGAACATTTGGTCTCTGAATTATCTTAAATGAATTAAATGAATGGGAGAGAGCTGGAGAGAGGAGAAGTGAGCAGAGATGCGGGCAGGCGGTCATTTTCGAGCCTTTTCTCCCTTCTGCAGTTCAGCACTGGGAAAGGCGCGCGGCGGCCGGCCGTTTGGCTGAATGCAGGCATCCATTCCCGAGAGTGGATCTCCCAGGCCACTGCAATCTGGACGGCAAGGAAGGTCATGTCGCATGGTATTAGCCAAGAATGCTGATGGTGCCGGGGTGCCCCTGAAGCATGCCATGTGGCTGGGCCTGGGGCACTAGGTGGGAGGGGTCTCTGCTAAGACCCAGTCGGCTGGGGGCCTTTTCAGATTGGAGAAGCAAATGGTCAAAACCCCTTGGTCAGCTCACTGCGGCCAAATGATTGCGTTCCTGGTGGTGCGCAAGCTCATATGGGGCAGAGGTGGGCCTGAGCCTCTGAGCGCAGTCCACTCTGCAGAAAGAGAGCAGAGCAACACCCAGACGAGGCCCCATAGGCCCTCGGGGACCTCACGCCATCTCCATCTCCTAGAAAGGCTGCTGGGAGGCCAGCTACTCAGGAGGCGGAGGCAGGAGAATCCCTTGAACCCAGGAGGCGGAGGTTTCGGTGAGCCGAGATCACGCCACTGCACTCCAGCCTGGGCAACAGAGCGAGACTCTGTCCTAAAAAAAAAAAGAAAGAAAGAAAGAAAGAAAGTCTGCTGGGAGGGGAGGAGGGGTGCATGTGGAGGACACATCTTCCCTCCCTCTTCCTTGGAGATTCAAATTCCTAAAAACTATTACAATGTGTGGCTCCTTTCTCCTGGAAGGAAGGAATAAAGCACGTACCCCAGGACTCACTGCAGTTGATGCCATTAGCAGCCATGTCCCCAAGCAGCCGTGTCTCTCCAGGCTTTGAAGGACTCAGAGGGCTTTGCAGAGAGCAGAGCCTCTGAGGGTGGCAGGGAGGCTTTTGAGGGTGGATGCTGTTCTAGGAGCACCCATTCTAGCTGGATGCCAGGCATCTTGAGAAGATACATGGTTCAGCCCTAATGGCCCATCCTGAGATGGGATAGCTGACAAGCATATTGTCTCTGCTTAGATTGTATCTGATTACCAGAGGGATCCAGCTATCACCTCCATCTTGGAGAAAATGGATATTTTCTTGTTGCCTGTGGCCAATCCTGATGGATATGTGTATACTCAAACTCAAGTGAGTATTCCCAAATGCGCTGGGCTTGGGGACTGTTGAATTCCTTGCTTTGCCACTAATTGTCTGACCTTGGAGAGAATTTCCATAAATGTGCACCTTATGAGCTTCCTTGGGATGTCATCTTCTAGTCATCCTCAGAGCTGAGAATCACCAGGGGATATTTTTTCTTACAGAAAATAGTCTAATGAACTCCCTATCTTGGGTCTTAACAATGACCAACATTTTACCAATCTTCTTTTCATCTCTTGCCCTCCCACACATTTTTTTTCCTGACGTATTTAAAACAAATTCAACACATTATGTTATTTCACCCTAAACTACTTTAGTATGCATCTCTAACTGATGATAGCAAAAAAAAACAAAACAAACAAACAAAAAAAACACCTTAAAAAACCCTATGGCGCTACTATCACTTTTAAAGGAATAATGAAAGTTTTTTAATATCATCTAACACCCCCAATTATCTTAAAAATGGAGGCCGAGGCCAGGCGCGATGGCTCACACCTGTAATCCCAGCACTTTGGGAGGCCGAGGTGGGCGGATCATGAGGTCAGGAGATCGAGACCATCCTGGCTAACACGGCGAAACCCTGTCTCTATTAAAAATACAAACAAATTAGCTGGGTGTGGTGGCAGGCACCTGTAGTCCCAGCTACTAGGGAAGCTGAGGCAGGAGAATGGCATGAACCCGGGAGGTGGAGCTTGCAGTGAGCCGAGATGGTGCCACTGCACTCCAGCCTGAGCAACAGAGCGAGACTCTGTCTCAAAAAAAAAAAAAAGTGTTTTTAAGAGTCAATTTGTTCAAGTGAGGACCCAACAAGGTCTGCACATGCACCTGGTGCTGTGTCTCTACAGTCTCTTTTATTCTACAGCAGCACCCACACACACCTTTTAAAGTCTCACTCATTTAGGGGAGAAGCCAAGTAATTTGTCTTGTACAGTGTCTCACATTCTGAATTTGGCTGATGGCTTCTTTGTTATGCCATTTAGTTTGTTCCCTTATCCCCTGTATTTCCTGTTCACAGACTGCCAGGTCTAGAGCTTGATTGGATTCAGGGGAATTTTTTAGGCAAGCAAGAAACAGGGGCTGTGCGCTTCCAGCTACATCTATTATCATCGAGACATATAGTGTCCATTTGCCCACTTCTGCCAAAGCCAAAAATTATTCAGTGGATTCAGGTGGTATCTGACTGGTTCTAGCATATAAAGGTCTCATCAGTACATTTGGAAGAAGTCCTTCTTTTAGAGCCAGAAGGGGAAATACTCCTCTCTCTGCGGGAGGAGAGACGACTGCTCAATGAGGACTAGGAGCCCCAGGGCCCTCCTGGCAGAACTGCAAGCAGCCTGCCCTGCCTGCATGTCATCTCCACCCTAGCCCTCTTCGGTGATCTGATCTGCCTCTGGTTGTTTGTCCCCTCCTTGGTGGCTTTTTCAGAACCGATTATGGAGGAAGACGCGGTCCCGAAATCCTGGAAGCTCCTGCATTGGTACTGACCCAAATAGAAACTGGAACGCTAGTTTTGCAGGTAGGTGGTGGGGAGACAGTTCTCAAATCCTGCTGTCCCTGGGCTCGCCTGGTCTACCAGTGCTCTGAGCTGGCCGGGACGGAGCCCGTTTCCACTTTGGTTCCGTTGCTGTGTCACTGAGAGACTGAGGAGCACTCCTTAGGCTCTGACTTAGTGTTTTGTTTGTTGTTGCTGGACGGAGTCTTGCTCCTTCGCCCTGGCTGGAGTGCAGTGGCAGGATCTTGGCTCACTGTCACTGCAACCTCCACCTCCTGGGTTCAGATGATTCTCCTGCCTCAGCCTCCTGGGACTACAGGTGCGTGCCACCATGCCCAGCTAATTTTTGTATTTTTAGTAGAGACAGGGTTTTGCCATGTTGGCCAGGCTGGTCTTGAACTCCTGAACTCAGGTTATCTGCCTGCCTCAGCCTCCCAAATTGCTGGGATTACAGGCATGAGCCATCGCATCTGGCCTGTTTGTTGTTTTTTAAAATATATTTTTGTGATTTTGAAAGGGAATGATAGTAATGTCTGTCCTCCTGAGAGAATGGTGGGACAGAGCATCTTACATTGAGATTGCCATCTATGCTAATATTTTAAAAACACTCTCTTCTAAGACATACAAAACGGGGAAGCTTCCTTATCCCTGACCCTACCAGCCCTGCCTGGGCAAGTTGTGAGCAGGCGGAAGGACTCCTGGCAGCACCTCAGAAGAGAGGAATTAGCACTGTCACCCCAATGGGCAAGACCGTGCTGTGAAAATTCCACTCCAGTACCCTTAGATGTGTAGATATGAACCTTAGCAGCTGGCCGTCATGGAAAGGGAAAGAGAATTAGGAGACCTGGCCTCTGAGTGCCAGTGATTTAAAACCCACCCTCCACAAAAGTGCCGACTGTGTACCAAGTACCTTCCAGTATTTATCATATTTATTCTTCTCACCTAGCAAGTGAATTTTATGATCTGAAATGAGACGGTGGAAGCTCAGAGACAATATCAAGATGACACGGGTGATCAGAGTTCTGATCTAAACTCACCTTCCAATTCCAAATCCAGACAGTTCTCTTTCACTGTCCCATGGCTATACTGATGGGTTGTTTGTTTGTTTTGTTTTGTTGAGACACGGTCGTGCTCTGTCATCCAGGCTGGAGTGCAGTGGCATGATCATGGCTCACTGCAGCCTCAACATCCTGGGTTTAAGCGATTCTCCCACCTCAGCCTCCCGAGTAGCTGGGACTATAGGCGCATGCCACAATGCCGAGCTAATTTTTGTATTTTTTTGTGAAGATGGGGTTTTGCCATGTTGCCCAGGCTGGTCTTGAACTTCTGGGCTTAAGTGATCCTTCCACCTCAGCCTCTCAAAGTGCTGGGATTATAGGCATGAGGCACTGTGCCCGGCCCTGATGGTTTGTTTTTAATGTACTTCTTTTACTTGTATAGAAATACCACACAAATCATTGGGGGAAAATAATGACTGTGGGAAAGGAACTGATAAAAATGTGGGAACTCAGAGCTTCAAAGTTAAGTCAGATACTCCCACCACTGGGGTGGTTTCAGTCACCCTCATACACACACACACACACGCACGCACACACGCACATATGCACGTGTGCACACACACACCCTAGAAACCCAAGGGAACTGTATTATGAAGTAATACAGAAGGCAGTGTTTCTAAATACCTGTCAAATAATCAAGAGATTTTAGCCACAACAATTGATTATTTCTGGCACACTTGGCCTTTAAGATCTGAACCAGAGAATAAGTTGACACCAGAATAAATGGAGTCATTTTCATTATTTATTGCTATTCATATTAATTATCTAGACTACTTATTAATTACAACTCATTCTCAAGGGTGATATTAATTATTTATGACAACTGCTATTGGTACAAGGCAAGGTCAACTCCAACAGTTTTTCTCCGCAGCTGTAGTAGACCCAACACTCAACCCTCCCTCTTGCATGCCTTCTCTGCAGTCCACACCCACCGTGGACTAGGTGCTCTGGGCCGTCTCGCCGTGGCCTGCCCATTCCCAACGCCTTCGGCCCCTCTCTAGGTGGAGTGTCTTGCATTTCTGTGTTCTTGGACTAGGAGTTAATGTTTCTTCTTGGGCTATCCCCAATAGGAAAGGGAGCCAGTGACAACCCTTGCTCCGAAGTGTACCATGGACCCCACGCCAATTCGGAAGTGGAGGTGAAATCTGTGGTAGATTTCATCCAGAAACATGGGAATTTCAAGTGCTTCATCGACCTGCACAGCTACTCGCAGCTGCTGATGTATCCATATGGGTACTCAGTCAAAAAGGCCCCAGATGCCGAGGAACTGGTGAGTCACAGCTGCCTCCCACCCAGCCTGGGGACCGCCTGACCCTCCTGGCACTGCTAAGGTGGTAGCTCTGCAGCTTTATAGGGAGGGTCTAGGAGGCTAGGCATGTTTCACTGAAGGTCCAGTCTTCTCTCCCTGCCCTTTGGGATATGCTGTCGTCTGCTGGGGACAGGAAAACAGTGTCCTTTTTTCTGTGTCTGCTATGAGTTCCCAGAACCATACCTGCCCCACCTTTCCTTCTCCCTTGTTTTTCTGACTGCCATGTATTGTAGACCCGCTGCTTGCCAAGGACTGTGGGTGGCACCCGGGTGGGCAAGGGGGAGAGCTCCTCACTCTAGTGAAGGAAGAGTTTAAGGAGGGTGAAGGCCATGGCCTGGGGTGCTCTGTGTCTCGTCCAGAACGTGGACCATCAGGAGCAGGCCTGGCATCTGGAGGGTGACTGCAGGCGGCTGCTCAGGCTCACAGCCAGCCCTTAAACCTCAGGCAGACGCAGCCCCTCCCAGGCTCATGGCAAAGTGCGGGCTTGATTCTGCTCCCCCACCCCCACCCGGCCTCTCAGGCAGGCATTCTACGCAGGGATCATCCACCTATGGTGGTCCTTCTCCTCCTCTCCTCTGCAACACCCAACTCTTTGAGAGCTTTCTCTTGAGCATACTTGGCCTTCCCTCATGTGTGCATGATGTCCCCCTTCTCAGGATAAGTGAAGACGGTGGTGCCTTTACCAGATTCCTAGTGGGTCAGTGAGCAGCCCCAGAACCCCCATCTCTTCCAGTCTGAGTACATAACGTACAGGCTTCCACTTCCCTCCTCATCTCCTCCCCCAACCTGGGAGTCAAGAACTGGGGGTGTGGTGGGAGAAGGAGTTGAAGGAACCATGCCACCTCCCTCAGTTTACAGTTGGGCCTTGGGACTGGGTGAAGGGGAAACAAGGGACCAGAAAGGAAATCAGGGGAGGGGCCGATAATCTTCCAAACCATCCCAGAGCAGAGCAGCTGAGGAAGGTCAAGCTTCAGGATCCATTTTTTCTCACTCCATGGATTCTCCCTTCCCAGGACAAGGTGGCAAGGCATGCAGCCAAAGCTCTGGCTTCTGTGTCTGGCACTGAGTACCAAGTGGGTCCCACCTGCACCACTGTCTGTAAGTACTCGCTTATTTATGAGTTATTTAGAAGGCACTTTGAGAGGAAACTTGAAATGGAGTGGGAGGAGAGCTGTAAGTTAGACTTACTTGTCATCTGATTGTTTTTGTTGTTGGTAATAGACAACTATGTCACACCTGTGTGGTGACAGCTGTTGCAATGCAGTCCCCTTCATCAACATCATATCAAAAATTCCTCATGCCCATCCGTCCATTTTCAAGGGAAACCCACCTTTCAGCTGGTAAACTGATGGTGGTAGTGGAGTTGGGGGAGAATCTCTCATCTTCCTAAAGGAGATGGACAAACATTGAGCCTGGACAACATAGCAAGACCCCATCTGATATGGTTTGGCTGTGTCCCCACCCAGATCTCATCTTGAATTCCCACACGTTGTGGGAGGGACCTGGTGGGAGGTAATTGAATCACAGGGGCAGGTCTTTCCTGTGCTGTTCTCATGATAGTGAGTAACTCTCATGAGATCGGATGGTTATTATAAGGAGGAGTTTTCCGGCACAAGCCCTCTTCTTGTAAGAGTTAAAGAAAGAGGAAAGAAACACAAAAAGCAGCTTAACAGTCAAAGGCAGGTTTATTCTGGGAATAAACCTGAGAGGGGTTTCTGGCTAATTTCGGTCAGGAGTGTTCTCTCTTACAGACTAAGGGTATTTAAGGGTTTAGGGAGCGGGAGCTTATCGCAGGCTCGGAATGTTTCTGTGTGAAGGAGAGTTTTATTTCGGGGCTGGAATATCTCTGGTCAGAGGGGAGATTATCTTGGGGTTGGCATGTTTCTGGTCGGAGGGGAGGTTTATCTTAGAGTTGGAATGTTTCTGGTCATGCTGACATTACCCATTAGGCTGATGTTTGGGGCTAGTTTTTATTTTTTATTTTTTATTTTATTTTATTTTATTTTTTGAGACGGAGTCTCGCTCTGTCGCCCAGGCTGGAGTGCAGTGGCGCCATCTCGGCTCACTGCAAGCTCCGCCTCCCGGGTTCACGCCATTCTCCTGCCTCAGCCTGAGGAGTACCTGGGACTACAGGCACCCGGCACCCGCCACCGCGCCTGGCTAATTTTTTATATTTTTAGTAGAGACGGGGTTTCACCGTGGTCTCGATCTCCTGACCTCGTGATCCGCCTGCCTCGGCCTCCCAAAGTGCTGGGATTACAGGCGTGAGCCACCGCACCCGGCTGGGGCTAGTTTTTAATCAAGGGGAACTTAAAATGGCAGTGTTTGCCCAAGATGGTGATGCTCCTGCTCTGTTAATCCAGACCTCATAGTTGTAAAAGGATGAAGGGCAGCATGTTCCTTTTGGTTACTTCCTGCTGAGGGGGGCACGGAGAGTTTTTTGGTCTCGGACTGACTGTAGGAGTAACGCTGTCTGTAGTTGTTTTTGGGTAGTAGTCTGTGAGATGGGCAGGATTCTGTCAGTTAAATATCTTTGAAAAAGGTTGATTAGGCAGGGTAAGAACATTAGTCTTAGGCATATTATTAGGAGAGAGCCCAGGAATGGGATGACCTGTGTTGTGATTTTGTTTCCAAACCAAGAATTTATTTGGTTGTTTAGCTATTCCTTTAGCTTTTTAGCCCTTTTTAAAAGTTTTTCAGCAGTGTTTCTTACTAGGCCTGATTCTTACCCAATGAGAGGCAGAGGCCCCCTTTTTCAGCTGTTATAAGATTTAATCCCCATTTATTTTGGAGGACTACAGCTGAGGAGTCTAGTTGGTCTTGGGCTTTTATAAGGCTTCAGTTATATTTTTTTAAAGAACCCTGTAGTTCTGTTGAAGGACGTTTTTAAAGTATGTTAAAGACGTGGCCGATCTGCCTGCTCCCAATCCAAGTATAGAGGTTACACCTAAGGCCTCCATCAAAGGAATGACGTGGATGGCCCTCTTTTTTAAAACCTATTGGACAGATGGAATGGGTAAAGGTTGATTAGGAGGAACTAGTTTAATGGAGGGAGAAAGATAAACTAGGGCACAGGTTCCAGTTTAGTTGGTGGGGAGACAAAGATATGTGTTTGTGCCACACCAAAAGAACAAGCCTTTGTTGTAAATACAGGTGGAGATATGGAAAGAAAACAAGTGAATTAAAGATGGGATGTTTTTTCTTTCCTGTGGTTCATTACTCCGGGTGGACAAGGAGGAGGCCAGGGAGACACCCACTGTGGTAGAGATATAGGAAGAGTTATTTTTTACACAATAATGCAGTCGGATGTTGCACTATTGATATCCAACCATGGAAAAAGGTGGGCACCAGGGACAACACAAGTTGGGCTGGAGGCATTGGTTGAGGGAGAGGCTGTGAAAAGAGCCAGTTGCAAAAATGCTCCATTTGCTTCTGATGATCCTTGGTAGTCAACTTCATTAGTTTGATGGTCAGAGGGTGTTTAATAATAATGAGTGCGGTTGCATTGGTTAGGCGTTAAGGACCCTACAGGGAAATTTTCCTTAGAGGCTGAAAAGCAAAGTGAGGCTTGTTGTAAAATGGGGGTGTGTTTAGTTATGGGCCCTTTAATGGGAGGGCCTTGGGGCTTGAGGTGTTGTAGGGAGTTGTAATAGGTTTGAAATAATTTGTTGGCCTGATTGGCCCTGGAAGCAGGATAATCGCTGACCAGGGTGTCAGCTCTTTTAAAAAAGGAAGCTCCTTTTTGGAATTTATAAATTAGGGTTATGTTTCCTGTTAAAAGGTCATGAAGGGTTGTAGGAAGAGCTGTGTAAGCTGAGGAAGACAGCGATAAGCACATTCAGCATTCCGGAGCAAAGGAACAGTTAGCTTGCAGCAAGAGGGATCATGTAAGGTTTATAGAGAGTTCTAGTTTGAGAGCAGTTAGGAGTGGTTGTATTGGTAAGGTTGATGTGATTAGGGAATTTATACTGAAAGAAACAAGAAAAAGAGAAAAAAGTTATTTGGGTAGGAGTAAAATCCTGGAAAGTTCCTTGAAGCCATAAGTCCCATAGCACAGTAAGGAGCTGTTCAGGATGTATAATGGGAATTCTGTAAGGGTACCACTGAAGGGCTGTAATGAGGTTGGTTAGGAAGCGATGAAAGTTTGGGAGAGAAAGAGATGTAAGCAGCTTATGTGGATTTCTCTTCCTTTTTCTTCAGGATTTGGGTGAGGTGAAGGGAAATGGGTCCTATGGAGACACTGAGAAGGTTGAAGGGATTTTAGACTTGGTTGTTTGGGTATGTGGTGAAGGGAAGTCTGTTTTCTTGAGAGAAGTATAATGAAACCAGTTGGGGAGTCCTTGGAGTTTTGCTGCCGTGGGTGTGGTAGGGATGATGTGGTAAGGTCCCTTCCATTTAGGTGTGAGCGGGGAATTGGGGGTAGGACTGGGATCTTTTACCAGAACCCAGTCTCCTGGCTGTAGGAAGGGATTAGAGGAGTCAGTTACGGGTTGTGGCAGGCATTTGTTAGCATATTCCCAAATAAAATGGTGGATGGTATGTAGAAGAGGGGAAACGAGAGGGGTTGGTAGAGGGGGGGCTTGACTCTGAGGTGGAACAAAAGGTGTGAGTGGTCTTTTGGACGTGAGTTTAAAGGGGCTGAGCATTGGAAGTTTAGGTAGGAATGCTTGGATTTTAGAAGGGCCAAAGGTAAAAGTGTAACCCAGTTTGTATGTGTTTGGAGTGAGTACTTGGTGAGGGTGTTTTTTAGAATGTTACTCATTTTTTTAACCTTTCCTGAAGATTGAGGGTGATGGGGGATGTGTGGCTTCCAGGTGATTAGTAGGGCCTGTGCAAGTATTTGAGTAATTTGATAAATGAATTCGGGGCCATTATCAGATTGAAAAGAAAGAGGCATCCCGAACCTGGGGATGATTGGTGTTATTAATTTGGAGGCGGCAATAGAAATTCGATTGTTGGATGGAAAAAGCCTCCACCCATCCCGAAAAGGTATTAGCCAGAGCTAAAAGAAATTGAACCCTTTTTACTGGGGCATATGGGTAAAATTAATTTGCCAATCTTGTCCTGAAAGGTGTCCCCTGGCTCGACGGGTTGGGAAAGAAGGGGGTTTAGTGTTGGAATAGGGTGACGCTTTGTAGCAAATAGAGCGTTGATGGGAAATGGCTTTTAACTGCTCCTTTATATCTGGGGTTATGTGTATATGAGAACTTATGAAATGTTGTGGAGGGAAATGGCTACTGTGGAAGAGATTGTGAATGTCTCATAAAAGAGTTATTTTTTCAGGGTTAGGTGGGACTAATTTGTTTTGTATGAAGCAGTATGGGGGTTTGAATTGTGCCCCTGCCGTAACTAGTTGCTGTATTTGGTGTTTAGGATAAAAGGAGGGGATATGTTGTATGAGGCGAAATAGGTATTGGGGAACTGGATGATTGGTTGAGGCATGTTTTGCTCAACAGTCAGCCTCACGGTTCCCTAAAGAAATGTGGCTTTGATATGATTGATGTCCTTTGCAATGGATAACTGCAACCTTTTCTGGAAGTAAAGCTGCCTTTAGATGATGGATTAGTTTTCCATTAATGATAGGAGTTCCCTCAGCCGTGAGATAGCCCTGCTCGCTCCAAATTTGGGCATTGGAATGGATGATGTTATAGGCATATTTAGAATCGGTGTATAAATTAACTCGTGTGTTTTTTGCTAGGGTTGGTGCTCTTAGGGCAACTAATTCTGTTTGTTGGGAGGATGTGCCCAAAGGCAAGGGGGCAGCCTCTACAACTCTTTTAGGTGGGAGAGAGTGGGTATCATTATGATATCCCTTAATGATGGCATATCCTGCTTGGAGGGAGGGTTTTTTGATGCGCTGCCATTTATAAACTAATTTGGGGCTCCCTTTATGTGAGTGGAAGTAAGGTGGTGAAACATGGTGAGAGAACTTTTAATTAGATCAGAACATGAGTGTTGGTTGGGGTTTAAAATTGGTGTTGAGGCTGGGTGCAGTGGCTCACGCCTGTAATCCTCCCACTTTGGGAGGCCAAGGCAGGTGGATCACCTGAGGTCAGGAGTTTGAGACCAGCCTGGCCAACATGGTGAAACCTCGTCTCTACTAAAATACTTTAGCTGGGCGTTGTGATGTACACCTGTAATCCCAGCTACTTGGAAGGCTGAGTCAGGAGACTCGCTTGAACCCGGGAGGTGGAAGTTGCACTCCAGCCTGGGCTACAAGAGTGAACCTCTGTCTCAAAAAAAAAAAAAAAAAAAAAAAAAAAATTGAAGGTAGAAGAGTGGCGGGATTTGGGGGGTAGCATCTACGAAGGGAGATAGAAGGTTGAAAAAGTATTGAATATAGGGCTTGCATGCGAGAGCATGGAAAGGATGAGATGGAGGTGAACGCCTTATGGCTGAGCATATCTTGTAGACTGTGAGAAGAAAATACCTGAAGGGATCTTTATCTGGGCTCAAGCAATCCTCTCTTGTCAGCTTCCCAAAGTGTTGAGATGACAGGCACGAGCCAGTGCACCTGGCCTATTGTACCTTTCGTATGTTTAGATTTGTTTAGACAGACAAATACTCACCATTGTGTTACAACTGTCAATAGTGTTAAGTACAGTAACATGCTGTGCAGGCTTGTAGCCTAGGAGCAATAGGCTATGCCATATAGTCTAGGTGTGCAGTAGGCTATACCATCTAGGTTTGTGTAAGTACATTGCACGATGATGAAAACATACCTCCATTGTGAAGTGATGCATGGCTGTATAAACATGGGAGGCGCAACTCTGATCCCCCTTAAGGTAGTGCCCTCCTTTTATTTCTCTAAATTTTATGAGACAGGGTCTCACTCTCTGGTCCAGTCTGGAGTGCACTGGTGCAATCTCAGCTCACTGCAGCCTCAACTTCCCCAGACTCAGGTGATCCTCCCACTTCAGCCTCCTGAGTAGCTGGTAGTACAGGCATACACCAACATGCCCAGCTAATTTTTGTATTTTTTTTTTTTTTTTTGTAGAGAAAGAGTCTCACTATGTTGCTCAGGCTGGTCTCAAACTCCTGGGCTCAAGCAATCTGCCTGTCTTAGCCTCCCAAAGTGCTTGGATTACAGGCGTGAGCCACCTCGCCCTTCTTTCTCCTCTGTTGGCTTTTCTATAATAGTGTCTTAATAGTTGGTCCACCCTCAGAACTTTGCAAACTCACTGCCATTTCTTTCCTCTTCAATTCTCCGCCCACTCTCCCCTCCACCTTGACTCAGTTTCAACTGGCTTTGCTTCAGACCCCCTCTTTTAGGAAGATCCTCCATCCACCCCCCGGGCCCTCCTCTGGACTCCATCTCAACAGTCTTGTCTCTGTTTCAGATGCCATCAGATGATGTTGGTGTTTGTGTTGCTAATTGCAGCAACAATCCATTAATAATTCATGGTTTCTTGATATTAGTGTTGCTAAGTGGGAACTCTTCAGACAACACACCTGGAGAGTTTCTGCATCCTCTGCTTAATTAGAATGGAGTGAGGGGCCAAAGACAGTTAGATGAGACTTGGTAGGTGCCCTCTGAGGATGTCCTCTCCAAAGATCTTTGGGGGTCACCAGGGTCCCGGCCTTTGGGTCAAACACCAGCTTAAATAATGGCCTTGTCCTCCTGCATCAGACACATTCTTCTCCCTCCTCCACAGCATAAACTGCCAAAACCGGGAGATACTCATCAGATTGCTCCAACAGAAGAGGAGGAAGGCTCTCCCGCGGGCTGTCCAGGAGACATAAAATTTCTACCTTTTCTTTTCTTTTCTTTTCTTTTTTTGAGATGGAGTTTGGTTTCGCTCTTGTTGCCCAGGCTGGAGTGCAATGGCGTGATCTCCACTCATCACAACCTCCACCTCCCAGGTTCAAGCAATTCTCCTGCCTCAGCCTCCCGAGTTGCTGGGATTATAGGCATGTGCCACCACGCCCAGCTAATTTTTGTATTTTTAGTAGAGACGGGGTTTCTCCATGTTGGTCAGTCTGGTCTTGAACTCCCGACCTCAGGTGATCCGCCTGCCTCAGCCTCTCAAAGTGCTGGGATTACAGGCGTGAGCCACGGCGCCCAGCCAAAATGTCCACCTTTTCTAAGAGCCCATCTTCCATATTCTTTATAGGCCTTGTCTGTCCTCCTTGTTTTTTCAAAAAAAGCAATCAATTTTTGTATAATAGCACTCTATCCAATGCCATAGGTTATGGTGTGTGCTACATACACAGTCGACGTTTGTCCTTTCAAGTGCTGGACCTTTTCCTAGATCGCCATTTTAGAGGAAAATAATTCTAAAATGGATTTTACACTCTTCTGCCTTCTAAAACAGAGCATGGAGAAGAGATTCAAGCCCCTTTCTTCATGGTTAAGTGGACTTCTCAACCCCAGTTCATATATGCTAATGGCCTACTCTGCCATCTTGGACTGTTTGGACCTTCTGCTAAATGGTCCCGGTCTGTTTTGCTTCTTTAATTCTTGTGCTTGCTTTGTAGAGTTTTGTGTCTCCTTTCTCCTGCCAGAACTGTCTCAGTAGCTTGTATTGCTTCAGGCCAACAGCCTCTAGCAACGCTTTCCCCTCCTCTTCCCTGATTCTGCTCCAGGAAGAGCTTGGAAACAAGTTCTTTGGGTTCACCTGACTCGTGGATAAGGTAGTTTCATTTACTTTTTGTAGTTCATAAGCGTGGTGATTGGGTTTTCACACTCATGTGTGACATATGCCTTCCTCCAATCTTGTTACAATGTTGGTGCATTATCCATCAGACTTGGGGGAAGAAAGGGTGTTCATGACAGCATTATCTATAGTCACAAAAGACGTGTATAGGGGCCAAGGGAAAACTTCCCCTTTGCCTTCTGAAGGTTCATTGAAAAATCAACTGACCAAAGGCAGATTGATAGGAGAAAAGGCATACAAAATTTTATTTTAGTGTGCATGGCACAGGGGAATCACAAGAGAATGATTTCCCGATAACCCAATGGGGCACAGAAGCTTGTATACCGTTTTTCATACAGGAGGAAGGAGATATATGGACTGGGGAGGTGGGAGGCAGACATTACAGGAAGGTGAGGGGCAGAGCTGCACAGGAACAAAGGTTGTCTTACTAAGCAGATAAAGTCCTCCAGGCAATCTCTCAGAGCTGCCCTCAGAAGAATAGATGACGTCTGTCTGGGTGTGGTGATGATTCCCAGTCTCATCTCTTCTGGTGGTTTATCTTTCTTGGTTATTTGATGAGACCTCTAGGGAGGGTGTTTAAGACAATCGCATTTCTTTTGGAAAGATGCTTTCTCAGTCAGATGAGGAAATTTGGATCCAAAGACAGACAGTCGCTCCCTGTGTTTGGTGGTGGGGCAGGTATGGGGAACAAGAAGTTAGAGGGACCTTGATTCGGGGGCGGCTTCTGAGGGCCCTCAGCATGTCAAAACATCAGCCTTTGGGATATCACTTTCTGAGTCCCAACCCTTGTTAAGTGTTTAAAATGTCCACCTAGAGAATGCAGGATAAATACACATTTGGTGCGTTCACACAATGCAGCACTACACAGCCCTTAAGTGAATGAGGTAGATCTATGTGCACTAAAATGGAATACTCACCAATTGTTAATTGAAAAATACGTGTGCAGAACAGTGTTAATAGTGTGTTCCCTTTTTTTTTTTTTTTTTGTTGTTGTTGTTTTTAAAGAGTAGGTAGACTTTCAGCAGGGACCCAAATAAAGTGAAGTTTACAAACTTTGTCATTTTGACTGCTCAGCAGAAGCCTTTTTGCCTCCTTCCTGAATCTCAAATGTGTTCTGAAATACTTGCACTTGCCATATAAGTAACTTCTAGAAACTTCTGGTACCATTACTTTTCATTCAGCATTTTCTTAAGGTAGAGAAAGGCCATGGGAACCACACAGGGAGGGAGCACGGAGTCTCACTGGAAGCATCCCTAGAAAAATCACAAATGCTATTGAGGAATCACACAGCTCTCAGGAACCATGGAAAAGCCAAAGGACCCATATTTCCATGTAACAGGCTTGTTAATATATTCACTAGATCTGAGGTTGGTTGAGGAGAGCCTGGGCTTTATTATCAGATGGACCTGGGTTTAGATTGCAGCTTCGCCATTTTCCATCTGTATTTCCTTAGGTGAATTATCCATTCTGAACTTGGATTTCCTCATCTGTAAAACAAGGACAGTAAAACCTACTTCACCGAGTTTTTAAAGATTAGGAGATCATAAGTGTGAAGTGTCTGATATAATGCGGGGTTCATGGTAGATGCTCAACAAATGGTAGCTGCTACTGACATCATTTTATTATTTAATGTCATCCAGGCCAGGCGTGGGATTCACACCTTTAATCCAAGCACATTGGGAGGCTGAGGTGGGATGATCACTTGAGTCCAGGAGTTTGACACCAGCTGGGCAACATAGTAAGACCCCATCTCTGCAAATAAATAAATTAGCCGGGCATAGTGTTATGTGCCTGTAGTCCCAGCTACTTGGGAGACTGAGGTGGGAGGATCACTTGAGCCTAGGAGGTCAAGGCTGCAGTAAGCTGTTGTTATGCCACTGCACCCCAGCCTGGGTGACAGAGTGAGACCTCGTCTCAAAAAGAAAAAAGAAAAAATTATCTATGCTTTGTACTCTTAGGCAATTTCTAAGCTAGTAGAGTTTGACTGGTAAGAAGCAGAAAAATGGACCTCTTGCCCTTCATAAGCCTTTTGGCAAAGGTAAGTCCCAAGGGCTGTGCTCCCTTCTCTGTATCCATTATCTCTTGCCATGTTAAAAAAAAATCCTAAAACTTAGCAGCTTAAAACAATCAACGTACATTTTCTTACAGTTTCTGTAGGGCAGGAATGCAATGGTTTAGCTAGATGGCTCTGGCTCAGGATCCTTCGTGAGGCTGCAATCAAGATGTCTTCCAGGCCACAGTCAACCTAAGGCTTGTGTGTTAGTCCATTTTCACACTGCTGATAAAGACATACCTGGGACTGGGTAATTTATAAAGAAAAAGAGGTTTAATGGACTCGCAGTTCCACGTGGCTGGTGAGGCCTCACAATCATGGCAGAAGGCAAAAGGCATGTCTTACATGGTAGCAGGGCAAAGAGCAAGTGAGAACTAAGCAAAAGGGGTTTTCCCTTTAAAACCATCAGATCTCATGAGACTTATTCACCACCACGAGAACAGTATGGGGGAAACCACTCCCATGATTCAATTATCTCCCACTGGGCCCCTCCCACAACACATGAGAATTATGGGAGCTACAATTCAAGATGAGATTTGGGTGGGGACACAGCCAAACCATATCAGCTTGCATTTTTCATTCACTACCTCAGTTCCTCACTATCATGAACCTCTGTAGAGGCCTGCTTGAATGTCCTTACACCACGACAGCTGGCTTATGCAGAGTGAGTAATCCAAGAGACAGCAAGACAGAAGCCACAGTGTCTTTTACGACTTGGCCTTGAAAGTCAGACGGCTTCATTTCTGCAGCATCCTGTCAGTTACACTAGCGAGGGAGCTGCACAAAGACCTGACTTCTGGGATCCAAGTATCATTGGGGCTATCTTGGAGGCTGCCTACCATGCTCTCTATAGAGATTGGTTTTGAGGGACTTACAGGATGGACACAGTGTTAGTAATAAGGTGGGAGTAGGGGTTTTAGATCTCTTGGTTTGAGACCCGTGTGCACCTCAGGCCAATGCAGGATGGCCTGAGACATAGGGATCAGGCTGATGATTTTGTCATAGGACTGATGACTTGAGGAGCAAACTCTGGATTCCTAAAGGAACCCCAGGCAGGCAGAGCTCTTTGCCCCTTCCCATCTAACCCAGGTGGGAACTGGGCTTCAAGAGTGTTTTGTCCTCCGACTTATAGATCCAGCTAGCGGGAGCAGCATCGACTGGGCGTATGACAACGGCATCAAATTTGCATTCACATTTGAGTTGAGAGATACCGGGACCTATGGCTTCCTCCTGCCAGCTAACCAGATCATCCCCACTGCAGAGGAGACCTGGCTGGGGCTGAAGACCATCATGGAGCATGTGCGGGACAACCTCTACTAGGCGATGGTCCCGCTCTGTTTACATTTATTTGTACCCACACGTGCACACACTGAGGCCATTGTTAAAGGAGCTCATTCCTTCCTGTGTGAGTCAGAGCCCTCTGGGTTTGTAGAGCACACAGGCCTGCCCCTCTCCAGCCAGCTCCCTGGAGTCGTGTGTCCTGGCAGTGTCCCTGCAAGAGGTGATTCTGCCAGCCTGCTCGATTTTGGTCCCGCTGTTTTTGATGAGCCTTTTGTCTGTTTCTCCTTCCACCCTGCTGGCTGGGCAGCTGCACTCAGCATCACCCCTTCCTGGGCGGCATGTCTCTCTCTACCTCATTTTTAGAACCAAAGAACATCTGAGATTATTCTCTACCCTCATCCACATCTAGCCAAGCCAGTGACCTTGCTCTGGTGGCACTGTGGGAGACACCGCTTGTCTTCAGGTGGGTCTCAAAGATGACATAGAAGTTCCTTTAATTTCTCGCAGTCTTCCTGGAAAATATTTTCCTTTGAGAAGCAAATCTTTTAGGGATATCAGTGAAGGTCTCTCCCTCCCTCCTCTCCTGTTTTGTTTTGTTTTGTTTTTGTTTTTTTGTTTGTTTGTTTGTTTTTTGAGACAGAGTTTCGCTCTTGTTGCCCAGGCTGGAGCGCGATGGCTCGATCTTGGCTCACCACAACCTCTGCCTCCTGGGTTCAAGCAATTCTCCTGCCTCAGCCTCCCGAGCAGGCGGGATTACAGGCACATGCCACCATGTCCGGCTAATTTTGTATTTTTAGTAGAGACAGGGTTTCTCGATGTTGGTCAGGCTGGTCTCAAACTCCCAATCTCAGGTGATCTGCCCGCCTTGGCCTCCCAAAGTGCTGGGATTACAGGCGTGAGCCCCCGTGCTGGGCCCCTCCCCTCCTTTTTTAGTCCTGAATACTAAGTAGAAGATCACTTCCCTTCACTGCGCTGAGAATTTCTAGATATTATAGTTCTTACTCCTCTCCTCCCTTTGTTATTCAGTGTGAGCAGCATGGCGGGAGGGGATCTGTGTCACTGTAGGTACTGCTCACCCAGGAAGGCTGGGTGAAGTGACCATCTAAATTGCAGGGTGGTGAAATTATCCCCATCTGTCCTAATGGGCTCACCTCCTCTTTGCCTTTTGAACTCACTTCAAAGATCTAGGCCTCATCTTACAGGTCCTAAATCACTCCTCTGGCCTGGATAATCTCACTGCCCTGGCACATTCCCGTTTGTGCTGTGGTGTATCCTGTGTTTCCTTGTCCTGGTTTGTGTGTGTGTGTGTGTGTGTGTGTGTGTGTGTGTGTGTCTGTCTATTTTGTATCCTGGACCATGAGTTCCTAAGTAGAGCAAGAATTCATCAACTAGCTGCCTCTTGTTTCATTTCACCTCAGCACGTACCATCTGTCCTTTTGTTGTTGTTGTTTTGTTTTTGTTTTTTTCCTTTTTCCAAACGTGTCTGTAAATCTTAACCTCCTCCCTAGGATTTGTACAGCATCTGGTGTGTGCTTATAAGCCAATAAATATTCAATGTGAGTTTCATGATCATCTCCTATTCTTTGCCTTCACCTGAATGGAACCAAGCTATGGTTCTGAATATGCAACTCTTTATAATGTCAGAAGTCGACTTTAATCCCTGTCTGTATCGCATGACATGTAAGAAGTCCTCCTTCATCAGGCCAAGGGGCCTCCAGGGCAATGTTACCTTGGTGATTTCACTCTGGTCCTGGGTCTAATTCTTAGCTTTTCAGCGCAAAAGCTTGATCGTCTCAGTGTCCATGTTGATTAAACTAGGGGATGCTGACTCACGCCTACAGACCTCAGATGAGGCAGATGATAAAATCAGAATGTGAATTTATTAATTTACATCGTGGCATGTAACTGGTGAGTGGATTGGATCCTCACGTCGGCCTGAGCAGTACATTCTCTCCCTGTAGGCAAGATACATGGGAAGCCAAATTATAATCAGAAGGTTGCTTAGTGAGCGGGCGTCAGAGCAAGGAAAGTTAATTAAAGTCTATGATTAGAATTTTTAATAGCACCCAGCTCTAATAGCATGATATATCCAGTTCTATAGCCAGAGCACACCTGCCAGTCAGCCAGCTGGCCACTTGTGCTGGCTGGTCAGGACTGCCTCAGATAGGGCTTTGCCTCGGTAAGCATAACCAAGCTTGCCTCTGTGACTGGCCTCTAACCTGGGCCTAATTGTGATCACTCTCCTCAGATTGCAGATTCCTTAAGGGAAAGATTTATTTTAAAATTTTATTATTATTTCTTTCTATAGAGAGATGGGGCCTTGCTATGTTGCCCAGGCTGGTCTTGAACTCCTGGCCTCAAGCAATCCTCCTACCTTGGCCTCCCAAAGTGCTGGGATTACAGGTGTAAGCCACCACACCCGGCCAAGGGAAAGATTGCTTAAATGAGACATAAATGTCAGATACTGTAATGAAATTAAGAGCTTTTGTTCATTAAAAGATACTATAGAAACAGAGAAACAATTTAAAGGCCAGGAGAGGATGTTCACCATATTTCTTTTTTTTTTTTTTTTTTTTTTTTGAGACGGAGTCTTGCTCTGTCACCCAGGCTGGAGTGCAGTGGCGCGATCTCGGCTCACTGCAAGCTCCGCCTCCCGGGTTCATGCCATTCTCCTGCCTCAGCCTCTCCGAGTAGCTGGGACTACAGGCGCCCGCCACCACGCCCAGCTAATTTTTTGTATTTTTAATAGAGACGGGGTTTCACCGTGGTCTCGATCTCCTGACCTCGTGATCCGCCCGCCTCGGCCTCCCAAAGTGCTGGGATTACAAGCGTGAGCCACCGCGCCCGGCCAACCATATTTCTAATACAAACAACAGACAAAGAACGTATGAAGAACTTCAACAAATCAATAAAGAAAGCACAGATAACCCAATAGAAAAATGCGCCAAAGGTATAACCAAGCATTTCACATAGGAGGCACAGGCCGTGCACCGTGGCGCATGCCTCTAATCCCAACACTCTGGGAGGCCGAGGTGGGAAGACTGCCTGAGCCCAGGAGTTAGAGACCAACCCGGGCAACAAAGTGAGACCATTGTTTCAACAAAAATAAAAACAAAATAAAAATAAAAAATTAGCTGAATGTGGTGGCAAGCGCCTATAGTCTCAGCTACTCAGGAAGCTGAGGTGGAAGGATCACTTGAGCCCAGGAGTTTGAGACCAGCTTCAGCAACATAGTAAGACCCCGCCTCCAATGTCTCTATAAGAAAAGGAAAAAGATTATCTGGGTGCGGTGGTGGTGTGCACCTGTAGTCCCAGCTACTTGGGAGACTGAGGTGGGAGGATTGCTTGAGCCAAGGAGTTTGAGGCTGCAGTGAGTTATGATCAAACCACTGCACTTCAGCCTTAGTGACAGAGTAAGACCCTGTCTCCAAAAAAAAAAAAAAAAAAAAAAAAGAAGCAGATATATCTGATCAACATATGAAAGGATGATTTGTGATTGAGGACACGCACATCAAGACTGCAATGAGATGAGATGCCATTTTATACTCATTCAATTTACGAAAATCAAAAAGTTGGAGAGGATGCGAATGGCAGAGTCTCATACCTGATTGGTGGGCAGCTGAATTAGTAAAACTACTTTACAAAACAGTTTGACATCTTCTCAAGTTTACGTCTTATGATCCAGCTGTTCCACCCTAGGCATGGCCTCAAAAAATTCTTGCAATCGTACAACAGGAGACATAGGCGAGAATGTTCATAGCAACATTGTTCACAATAGTAAAAACCTAAAAATAACTCAGAAGACCATCAGTGGGAGAATGGGTGAAAAAGGTGTGGTATATTCACATACTGAGATATTATACTACAGTCAAAACAAAATTTAGTATGATTTCTTTTCTAGAAAGATCCAAACACCTGAAAAAAATTTATGCATACTTTTATAGAAGATATACAAATTTTGATGAAACTATATAAAAAGAGAAGCAAGCCATAGTAGACCTGTCCAGACCCCGCTTCCTGGCTGAGTGCACAGATCCCAGCGACTGTTAAGTATTGGCTGCCAATGTTCAGGGCTACATCCCTCTCTAAAGAATTGCTCTTGGCCAAATGGGGGTTGCTTCACCTAGGAGGCTGTGCACATGTTTTTTCTTTTACCATCATCCCAAATGTCCACCCATGACAGACTGTCTCAGGCATACACACAGCTAGCTCTTTGCTTCAAGGTGGGATCAACACTTTGGCGCAACAAATGTTCCAGAGCTCCCATGGGGTTGGGCTAGAGCTCCAGATGATTTCAGGCAAGTCACCCTTGCTTAGCTTTTTTTCCCGCCCCGCCTGTTTTCCTCACTCTTCCTGAGACTACTCCCCTTCATATCACTTGCATAAGAATCTCCATCTTGCGTTCTGCTGCTAGGGAGACTAAGACAACGGGAAATGGAGAACCTGGGATTCCCGAATGATGATTCCTTCAAATGGGGAGAGGTAGAGGATGAGAGAGGGACAGGGCCCTATGGTTAGAGGACGAACCTTAGCTTTTGTCTTAGATTCTGTTTTTTCAGGTGTTTATTATGTGATTTTTTTTTTTTTTTTTTTTTTTTAAGTAGAGATGAGGGTCTCCCTATGTAGATTAGGTCAGTCTTGAACTCGTGGTCTCAAGTAACTCTCCTGCCTTGGCCTCCCAAAGTGCTGGGATTATAGGTGTGAGCCACTGCACTCAGCCTATTATATGATTTTTTTAAAAACCTAATTAAGTAGCTAAATAAATAATTAAAAGAGGACCATGTGGCTGGGCATGGTGGCTCACGCCTGTAATCCCAGCACTTTGGGAGGCCGAGACAGGCAGATCATGACGTCAGGAGATTGAGACCATCCTGGCTAACATGGTGAAACCCCGTCTCTACTAAAAAAATACAAAAAAAAAAAAAAAAAATTAGCCGGGTGTGGTGGTGGGCGCCTGTAGTCCCAGCTACTGGGGAGGCTGAGGCAGGAGAATGGCATGAACCCGGGAGGTGGAGCTTGCAGTGAGCTGAGATTGCACCACTGCACTCCAGCTTGGGTGACTGGGCAAGACTCTGTCTCAAAAAAAAAGGACCATGCATAGATCAATGATGAGGGTGCCACTAACCATGGATTGTAATTAATCTATTTCTATGGACTTGAAAACCAATTTAAAAAATGTTTAAAAAATGTAATTTTAAACAAAAATTGTACTATTCAACATGCATTTATTGAGTACCTACTATGTGCCAGAGACAGTTTCTTTTTTTCTTTTTTTAGAGGCAGGGTCTGGCTCTGTCACCAAGGCTGGAGTTCAGTGGGGCAATCATAGCTCACTGTAGCCTCAAACTCCTGGGCTCAAGCGATCCTCCTACCTCAGCCTCCCAAAATGCTGGGATTACAGGCACGAGCCACCACACCTGGCTCTCGAGACAGTTTTATTATTTTATTATTGCAAAGAAGAAGACAAAATCTTTTATTGCATGAAATTTCATTGTAGTTAGAAAGACCGGAAGTACTCAAGTAAACAACTAAATTAAGAAGTTAATTTGGGTGAGGGGAGCTGCGATAAATAAGAAAACAGACTGTCAGGAGAGTGATGGGTGGTAGGGGAGCCTGTCTAGATTTGGAAAGCTAGGGAAGATAGTATTATAAACTATTCTTAACTTTATTCTTTGTATTCTTTGTTTCCTTCCCAAAAACATGTAAAAAAGGTGGGCTAGATTTTTTATTTTGAGACAGGATCTCCCCTCTGTCACTCAGACTGGAGTGCAGTGGCACAACCACAGCTCACTACAGCCTTGACCTCCTAGGCTCAAGCAATTCTCCTACCTCAGCCTCTGGAGTAGCTAGGCTAATTAAAAAAAAATCTTTTGTAGAGATGGGGTCTTTCCATGTTGCCCAGACTGGTCTCAAACTCCTGGGCTCAAGTGATCCTCCTGCCTTGGCCTCCCAAAGTGCTGGGATTACAGGCATGAGCCACAGTGCCTGGCAGCAACTTAAATTTCTGAAGCACATTTAAGTTTGAAAGGCTTTCATACCTCATCAAATCAGTCTGTAGGGAATTTTCCACCAGTAAGACATCAAGGAGGATGGAAAAAGTATATTCTATCAATAATGGGGAAAAATGTCTTGAGTTCTCTTTTTTGCAGTAATGGGGAGGATGGGTTTCTCTGAGCCACCTCCAGGTGTTGCACCCAATTCTCTTGGGGCCCAAAAGAAGATCTTTGTGAAGTAGCTGACAGAATGAGGGATATATTTGGGATTAGCTGTTGTCCAGTTGACACCAGAGCCCTTCATTGGACTGTAACCCCCCGGAGGCAGGGAGCAGACCATAGCCACTTCTGTATTCACGGTCACAGGTGGTGGAAAGCCGTGGAATGGACCAACTTTTTCACCGACACATATGACTTTGGCTCATGAGATAACCTTTGGGCTCCTCAGTTTCTCACCTTTAAAAGAATAACGATAGTATCTGCAATGACTTATCAAGAGAATTAACTAAGCGAATATTAAAGCATTCAGTTATTTACCTGGCAGTAGAAGCTCTTGGTATGTGTTATAATTATTCTCAGCTGGCACACGTTTACCTATGCAACAAACCTGAACGTTCTGCACATGTATCCTGGAACTTAAAGTGAAATTAAAAAAAAGATAAACAAATAAAATAATTATTCTCAGCTGGGCCTGGTGGTTCACACACCTGTAAGCCCAGCATTTGAGGAGGCCAAGGTGGGCAGTCTGCTTGAGCCCAGGAGTTTGAGACCAGCCTGAGCAAAAGGGCAAGACCCTGTTTCTACAAAAAAAAAAAAAAAACCCAGCCAGGTGTGGTGGCACGTGCCTATAGTCCTAGCTACTTAAGAGGCTGAGATGGGAAGATGGCTTGAGCCCAGGAGGTTGAGGCTGCAGTGAGCCACGATCACACCACTGCACTCCAGCTTGGGTGACAGAGTGAGACCCTGTCTCAAAAACAATCAAGCAAGCAAACAAAAAAGAATTATTCTCACTGAGTGGTGGAAATTCATTTATAAATCAGGTCTTCAGCATTTTCCCTAAAATGAGAGACTTATTTGCTTCAGGTTGTTCATGAAATGTAATAACAAAGATGTCAACAGATCACAGAAAAACACTAGCTGGATGTTAAGTAATTTTTATTATTATTTGGGTTTGGAAATATTGGGGTTCTTTCTCTGGGAGCTTTCCCAGGTTCTATAGATATCGAGTTTCCTATATGAAATTAAGACAAAGAATCACTGCCTGAAACCTTCATAGGTCCAGCGCTTCCAAACACAACACATCAAACATAGGGGGTCACTGGGTTTTACAGGTCTTGGAAAGGGCCTGTTGTAAATCAATTTGGGGTGATGTTGAGGGCCTGTTCCAACTCTGGAATGTCCTATGTAGATTGCACTTCTTTTATGTTACTATAGAAAGACTATGCAGAATCATTTTTATCATTATCATCATCATCCTTATCTTTCTGTTTAATGAATTCTGGAATTTTGCCAACCCAGGCAGCTTGTAAAATAAGTTCTCTCTGCTATTTGTACTGAGCCTTAAATCACGAACACCAGCTGTTTCTTGTATTTTAAGTAAAGCTTCAGGTATATTGGGGGCATCCAGCGAGCACAGGCGGTTTTTCCTCCTCTAGAATACACAGGTTCTGTGGTTCAGCTGGGCAATTTGCTCCTTTAGTGTAGAAAGTGAATCTCATGCTTTTTTGTATCTCCTACAAGGCTTAGCTCAGCAGCTAGTAAATATTTGTTGATATGATTTGCTGCAGGGCAGCCAGGTAACAATTGCAGAAGCCATACTCTCAACAAGTCAGGGCAACAGGAAAAAAGTACTTTTTCCAATCAATATATCAGTGGAAGTTTGGAAAATATATTGGAATGTATGTCCCTAAGTTCTAAGAGAGACAGAGCATAAATTAAATATTCAGAGATAAGGAAGGCTTGATATTGGTTAAATTGCTTACAGCTTTGTAGTGATTTATAGTTTTAAAGTGCTTTATAGCTATTGGATAATTAAATTATCCCAATCACCCAGTGATAGATGCAGGCTGGGTATTATAATCCTTATTTAACTGTTGATGCAGTTGAAGTGCTGAAGAGGCAAAGGAACATGCCCAGACTTAAGGCGATGGAAATGGCAAAGCAGATTGTCAAGAGCGGCTCTACAGATTGTTGCTAAGGTAGCGAGAGGGCAGGAGATGCTTTGCTGACTTTGGTTTTGAATTTGAATGTCTTTAAAATACACATAGCTCCTGCAGTCCTTCTGGTCTCATACTTTTGTATTTTGTGCCTGGCTCCTGAAACCTTTTGACTTTCAATTGTGCACTCATGAGAGGGAATTTAGGGAGCAAAAGCCAGGTCTCCCTCGCCAGTTGAGGGGCATCCTGCTGTTCCTATAGGCTCTCCCACTATGGGTCTGGGCTCAGGATTGCCATCGGGACAGTTATGGACATCTGGAATGGGCTGAAGACTCTATTTCCAACCTTTAGGGACTTTATGTCTTTTTTTTCTTTTTTGAGATGGAGTCTCACTCTGTCGCCAGGGTGGAGTGCAATGGTGTGATTTCGGTTCACTGCAACCTCTGCCTCCTGGATTCAAGCGATTTTCCTGCCTCAGCTTCCCGAGTAGCTGAGACTACAGGTGCTCACCACCATGCCTGGCTAATTTTTGCATTTTTAGTAGAGACGGGGTTTCACCGTGTTAGCCAGGATGGTCTCAAGCTCTTGACCTCGTGATCCGCCCGCTTTGGCCTCCCAAAGTGTTGGGATTACAGGCGTGAGCCACCGTGCCTGGCCAAGGGACTTTATGTCTTTTCATAGGGATTCACAGCCCATAGAACCACCTATCCCCATCTTTATTTAGCCTCTCACATCCTTGGATGACAAAATGTCCACTTCTCTCAACAAGCAAATAGATGTATTCTGTTTGAGTATTTAAGCAATTCGGCCTAGCTTTACCATTAACATCGGCTTTGGGCTTATAAGCTCTTCATGGGCAGAGCCAAGGTTTTATTCATTTAGAATCCTCAGCACCTAAGCATACAGTGGTGCATCATAAAGAGGTATTGAATGACTACCTGCAGCAGGACCAAGTCCACATCGGATCCCAAGGAAGCCCGGGATATTCTTTCCGCTTGGCTCACTGGCCGCAGCAATCTTCCTCCCTCAGCTCTGAGTACCTCGCCGTGGCATTGTTCTTTCTGATGGATGTGAGAAGCACAGAGGTCAGGAAAAGCAAAGACCTTCTGTTCCCATTTCAGCAAATCTGTATTAGAAAACTCAGAGACACCAGGCCTGGTGGGAAAGGATAACCTGTTTCCTCACTGTGAAGTGGTATTTCTAAAATGCTTCCAGAGGCAGCTGACAGGTGGACAGGTATTAACTTGGTTAAAGAGACATTAAAGAAGAAGGCACTAGATCTTCCTCCCTCCCTCCTGCGCCAGGGCCACCAATACAATCAGTATTTAACAGGCAAGTCTCTGCATGTCCTTATGGGCTCTCTGGAACCTGACTCCTATCTAGGAGTCTTCTGTTTACTTTGGAAAACAAATGAAGGACACGTGTAGCCAGAAAGAGACTCATTCAAGCTGGAAAGTGGACCATTTTGCTGGGCCGTGGAAGGCCTGTTCATGAGCAGTGCTGGCCCTGGAAGAGGCCTTCCCTCTTGCTGCCAGCACTGCAGAGAGATGGGAGAGCCCAGACGCCAGCTCTGCGGTCGTGGAAGCCAACCGTATCATAACCTTTGGAAATTAAATCAGGAGATCGGGAGGAAGATGGCCAGAGATGTTTCCCTTACTCCCAATGCAAGAAATAGAAACAACATTGATCAGTGCTCTTCTGGGCCGCTCATACTGGAAACGGCTTTTACTCCAGCAATACTAAGATTTTACTTTTTATTTCTCTGATACTTGGATCCGAATACTCTTCCCCAACAGCTACCATTGATACTTGAGCAATGTAAGGCTCAGAGGGAAGTTGTTGCTTAGGACTTGACGGCACTGTGTTCTAAATCTTTGTTTTCAACATCCTGAAGCATCTCTCAACTTTCTCATGATCTCAATGCCCAGGGTATTTCTGTGGTCCTGGGAAAGGATAGGCCTTACTCTTTATTTATTGATATATTTATTATACTTTAAGTTCTAGGGTACATGTGCACAACGTGCAGGTTTGTTACATACGTATACATGTTGGCCTTACTCTCATTGCAAGAATCATCTTCCAGAGTCAGGCTACCTTCTCCTTCCCTACATGATACATTCCTGAACATATCTATACCTCTATCTATCATCTGTCTATCTATCTATCTATCTATCTATCTATCTATCTATCTATCTATCTATCATCTATCTACCTATTTATCTATCTGTATGTATGTATATCTATCTATATAAAGCCTTAAGTATGCAAGTCTAGCAGTAGACACAGATTATAATGAGAAGTCTGTTTCCAGTGAGCCAAAATCCTGCTGCTCAAATAGAATGACAGTATCAGGCAAAACCAGGGAGCTTGTCAGAAACGGAATCTCTGGCCCTCCTCCAGACCTTATTGCATCAGAATCTGCATTGAACATAATTCCAGGTAATTCACATGCACAGCAAAGCTTGGGAAGCACTGAGCTAAAAAATATATTATTAATTATATCTCACCTCATCAACTTTTAGACAGGTGGTCTCCACCTTGGCTATACATTAAAATCACACAGGGGCTTTTAAAAACGATTGACACTTGGAGCTTTACCCCGGACCAATGGAAACTGTATCTCTGGGCATTGGTTTTATAAAAATCCGTCCAGGTGGTGCTAACGGACTGCCAAGGTTGAGGACTACCATTTTAAAGTCTATTTCCGGCACCATTTTCCCAATGTTTTATACATCCGTTGGGAGACAGTTCTCCTTGGGCCTTTTATATTTCTGCATATCTAGACTATTCCAGATGATCTTTTCAAGGATGTTAGAATAACAAACAACCTTGGAAGATAGACAATATCTCCCTCTGGAGTGAAGGGCAGATTTCTTTACTGTCCCTTATAATAAAAGTAATGTTCCTTCTAGAGCAAAGGGCAGTTGGCTCACTGCCTATTATAAAAGGTTTGGGGACTTGTGGCTTTAGTGCTGACATGTAAAGAGCTTGGAAACTCTTGGAAACTCTTTCAACAAGAAATAAGCTGAATATGCTGAAAGTTAATGACTTTTCTTGGACCTGTCAGAGAACTGAACTCCCAAGGTACCTGCCACCCCCAAATCTGGAGAGACAGGCCAACCTTCTGAGAGCAGAAGCTGTTAAAGCCATAAGCTGGTAAAAACACTTACATGGTAATTTTGATGTAATTGGAGGCTGAGTGTGAACCTGCTTGAGAGTGAGAAACTCCTGGGGGCCTGTAGACTTAGGGGCTCCTCCAATATGTTTGTAGATCTTACCCCTAGGAACTCCACCAGGTTCTCATAATGAAGAACCAAGAAAAATTCTCTGGTGTTTCTGGCAGGGTGGAGGATAGGTAACCATTCTGAAATGTCCGAGTGTTCTTCATAACAAAGACCTACTCTGCTAGGAGAAGACTTTACCAGAGCCTTATCTACTTGGGGGCAGGGAAATTATCCAAATCCAGTCCCTCTAATATTCCTATCTCATCCTGGAGAGAGAGGAAAAAGCTAAGAAACACTCGTGAAAGTCACAGCCAAGAGACCTACTCATCTCACAATCATAAGATGATAGAACATTTTTCTCCTCCCACATCTTACCACCACACCAAGAGGTATAATGAAACTGGATTAAAGCTGAAAGAACTGGAAGATGCTGACTTTCTCAGAGGAGGAGTACTTAGGGAGGCCAAAAGACAACTGGGGAGACAAAACCGAAGACCCCTGAGGA
Organism: Hylobates moloch; assembly: GCF_009828535.3. Lineage (NCBI taxonomy): Eukaryota > Metazoa > Chordata > Mammalia > Primates > Hylobatidae > Hylobates > Hylobates moloch. The sequence continues at coordinate 211,189,162 of NW_026652276.1, forward strand.
ATTGGAAGCCTCTGGCACCAATAACTACAGAAAACATTAAGCACAGCCCAACTTCTAGCCAGACTAATATAAAGTCTCACACTGAAAGCCTATTTACCTCAGTTTCTATTAGTCAATATATCATGTCCAGCTTTCAAAAAAAAAATTACAAGGTATGTTAAAAGGCAAAACAAAACAAAACCCCCAACCAAAATCAAAAACATTGTCTGTAGCTGGGTGTGGTGGCACGTGCCTATAGTCCCAGCTACTCAGCCGGCTGCTGGGGAGGATCGCTTGAGCCCAAGAGTTCGAGGCTGCAGTGAGCTATGATAGTGCCATTGCACTCCAGCCTGGGCAACGGAACAAGACTTTGTCTCTGGAGAAACAAAACAAAACAAAGCAAAAGCTGTCTGAAGAGAAAAAGAAACCAAACTTGAACATGATAGAGATTCTGGAACTATCACACAGGGAATTAAAAATAACAATGATTAGAGCTGAGTGTGGTGGTTCATGCCTAAGTTCCAGCTACTTGGGAGGCTGAGGCAGGAAGACTGCTTGAGCCCAGGAGTTTGAGTCCAGTCTGGGCAACATAGTGAGACCCTGTCTCTAGAAAAAAAGTAAAATAAATAAAAAGAAAATAACAATGATTAATGTGTTAAGTGTTCTAAGGGAAAAGACAGATGAGTAATGCAAGCAGCAGAAAGATGGAAACTCTAAGAAAGAATCAAAGGAAAGTGTTAGAAACACTGTAACAGCAACAAAAAATGCTTTTGATGGGCTCATTATTAGTAAACTGGACACAGCCAAGGAAAGAATCAGTGAAATTGAAGGGGGAAAACAAACACTTCTCCTATTGAAATGCAAAAGAGAAAAGATGAAAAAACCCAGAAGAGAACACCCAAGAACTGTAGGACAGTTTCTTTTTTCTTTTTTTTTATATGCGTAATGTGCACGTAATTGGAATGCCAGAAGAAGAGAGAACAGAGCCAAATAAATATTTGAAGTAATATGCTTGAGGATTTTCCAAAATAAATAGATACCAAACATGTATCTAGGAAGTTCAGAGAAAACCAAGAAAGATAAATATCAAGAAACTATACCTAGGCACAACATAATCAAATTGAAAAAAAAATTGAAGTCTTGAAAGAGCCGGAGGGAACACTTTACCTATAGAGAACAAGAATAAAAACCGCAGCAGACTTCTTGTCAGAAACTATGCGTGCAAGTAGAAAGTGAAGTGAAATATTTAAAGTGGTGAAAGAAAAAAACCTACCAACCTAGAATTGTATACCCAGTGACATTATCCTTCAAAAATGAAGGCTCGGCTGGGTGCAGTGGCTCATGCCTGTAATCCCAGCACTTTGAGGGGCTGAGGCAGGAGGATCACCTGAGGTCAGGAGTTTGAGACCAGCCTGGCCAACATGCTGAAACCCCGTCTCTACCAAAAATACAAAAATTAGCTGGGCAGGGTGGTACATGCCTGTAATCCCAGCTACTCAGGAGGCTGAGGCAGGAGAATCGCTTGAACCCAGAAGATGGAGGTTGCAGTGAGCCGAGATCGCACCACTGCACCACTGCACCCCAGCCTAGGTGACAGAGTGAGACTCTGCTTCAAAAACTAAACAAAACAAAAGAGTGAAGGATAAATATTTTCTCGGACAGACAAATACTGAGGGAATTCATCACCAGCATTATCTGCTCTACAAGAAATGTTAAAAGAAGCATTTCAGTGAGTAGGAAAATAGTAAATCAGAAATTCAGATCTACATAAAGAAAGGGAAGGAGAAGGAATAAATGAAAGTAAAATAAAATATCTTATTTTTCTTATTCTTAATTTATCTAAAAGATAACTTTGTTTAAAGCAATAATAGTAGCAATGTATTGTGTGATTATAACATATGAATAAGTGAAATAAATTTCAGCAATGTCATAAGGGGCAGGAGAAAGAAATTGGGAATACTTTGTTATAAGGTACCTGCACTACATGTGAAATAGTCTAGTGTTATTTCAAAGCGAACTTTGGGCCGGGCGTGGTGGCTCATGCCTGTAATCCCAACACGGGGAGGCCGAGGTGGGCGGGATCACCTAAGGTCGGGAGTTCATAGACCAGCCTGACCAACATGGAGAAACTCTGTCTCTACTAAAAAATACAAAATTAGCCAGGTGTGGTGGTGCATGCCTGTAATCCCAGCTACTCTGGACGCTGAGGCAGGAGAATCGCTTGAACCTGGGAGGCGGAGGTTGCGGTGAGCTGAGATCGCACCGCACCATTGCACTCCAGCCTGGGCAACAAGAGCAAAACCTTGTCTCAAAAAAAAAAAAAAAAAAGTGAACTTTGATCAAAAAGTTTAAAATTTTTCCCACTTTTTCCCAACCAGACATGAGGTTACAAAGTCAGAACCTTGCTCATAGTGGTGCTCAGTAAATAACCTTTCACTCCATAATACATAGCTTTCAAGGACAGTGAAATTCTGCAACATCTATCAACATGAATTTAAATAAATTTTAATTTTAAAAATCAGATCTTGCCACCCAGCACTATGTGAGAGAAGAGGTACTTATAGAAACAAAGGCACGGTGCTGTGCAAGTTTACAAAATAAATTGATGTAAGAACTCTAGGCAGAATTCTTCAGATTTTTTTTATCCTGCACTCCTATAATTTTTTAAAAATCTAGCTTGTCGTACCCAACATACGTAATTATGTATTTATAAATTCTGTACAAATGCCACTGTACTCATATATTTTATAAAACATAAAAATTAAAATAAAAAGGATGGAATAAAAATATAGCTTATAAGTCTTAATAGTTTCTTCCTTTACCCCCTGGTAGGAATGAATGCCTCACTTTGGAAATCACTGGATTTGATTGAAAATTCTTCTAATTCTCGACTCCAATTTACCAGACACCCAGCTAGCGGGGAAGGCGTGGGTGTAGTACAGTTGAAAGGAGGCCAGCTGGGTGCCCGGATGGAGGCAGCCAAGTGGCAGAGGGTTGCCCAAGAGTCTATCATCAACTGCTGGGCCTACATCTGGGCAGGGACGTACGTCCTGTGGGAGAGGGAGGCAAGACCTTGGTGTTAGAGGCCTGCATTTGAGGATGACGCCAGGGGAGGTAGGTCCCTGGTTGTGGGGCTGAGAGTGAGATCCAGTAACAAAACATGGGGAGCAGCTCAGAGCAAAGGTTTAGGAGCTCTGGGCTGATGGAGGCACAGCTGAGCAGAGCAGGCAAGGGTGAAGGTCCCGGATATGAAGGTTTGTTCCCCTAAGATTTGGGGAGTCATTGGAATGAGTGAATCAACAAATCAGTCAACAAATAGGTCCTGGGCAGTGGCCTGGCTATACAAAGGGTTCCTGGGATGGCGCAAATGAATATGACACAGCCCCAGCCCATGAAGACTGTGTTCGCAGATGCCTGTAAAGAATTAGAATCTATGGTGTGTGATGGAGGCACAAGGCATGATTAGCTAAACTGGGGAGATGTGGTCAGTAGGCTCGGGTTCCCCACGGTGGGTGGCCCCAGACTGGGATTTTGCATGAGAAAGTAGATTTCAAACCTCTAATCCAGAGGGGCATTAACCTACCTTTTAGGCGTTTCATTGTTTTCTTGGATTTTTAATATTCCCTTTCCTGAAAGCACCTGCTTGGCATATTTCTGAAAGGTGGGATAAGCCTGTTTTTTTGTTAATTAAATCACATTTTGAGTGCACTAGGGGAGCTTTCATTTTAAGAAACAGTGGCAAATCCTCTCGATAATCAAAGAATCCTTTTAGAAAGGGAGCGATGATGCTCCTGTTGTTCTTTTTAAAGATTACACTCGATGTATTTATTTTCCTAAAACACTCAAAGGGGACTTTTGGAGACTAAAACATAATTTAGTTTGGAAGTTCTGTTTGCGGATGTTGGAGCACCTCATTCAATCTCTGGAGACCCCCAGGGTGGTCCCCAGCCAGACATGGGAATTAATACCTTTAACAAGGAAAGGATTCAGGGCTAGAATCAGATTTCCTGCAATCTCCCCATCACGCTTTGTCGAGTTAACTCCTTCACATCTTACCTAACTCAGCTCAAATGTTACTGTTTGCCTGGGGTTTTTTAGCTTTGATTTTGTGTGTCTGATAAAATACACATAACATAAAATGTACCATTTTGTTTTTAAGTGTAGAGTTCAGTGGCATTAAGTATATCTACACTGCTATGCAACCATTACCACCATCCATCTCCAGGACTTTTTCCTCTTCCTAAACTGAAACTATATCCTCATTAAATAACTTCCCGTTTGCCCATTGGCAACCACCATTCTGCTTGCTGTCTCTATAAGTTGGACTACTGTAGGTATTAAATGCCACTTTTACAACTTCGCTTTAATTTAAAGGGTTACACAGCACATCATATGAAGAGTCAGAGTTCTACAAGACTTGTTAGAAAAAGCAACAGAGTCCTGCTCATTGCTTTCTTCCCAGGTCTTGCTCTCTGGCAATAACCACATTAAGTTCTTCCAGCCTTTTTGCTCAGCATTCATAAGACTAGGTAAAGTGCTACTTCTTGATTTTTCAGTTTTGGGCATTTTTGATTGATTCTCACTATAAAAAGTGAGATATACCTAATGCTAAATGACGAGTTAATGGGTGCAGCACACCAATATGGCACATGTATACATATGTAACAAACCTGCACATTGTGCACATGTACCCTAAAACTTAAAGTATAAAAAACAAAAAAAGAATAGAGTATACTATTAAATTCGTTTGGAATGTTAGCATTTTCCAATAGTTTTATAATTGTCTCCAGGAAGTGTGGAGGCCAAAGCAACTCCATCTTGGATGCTAATCTGCCATGTTGACTTCTGGTTGCCCCCCGATCGGGGAAGGCCTCGGGATTTCCAGTTTGTCTGTTGTTCCTTGAGTGGAGTATGTGCTTGCCATGAATCCTGCCCTGGAGTTGGTACAGCCTTGATGCTATCACCCTTCAACTGTCCTACACATGCCTTCGGAGTTGTCCTGTCCCTGTGGTGTATGGGCCATGGGTCTCGGTGGTAGTGGTGCAGGAATCCACCAGCTTGTCTCACCAACACCTGAGACACAGACATGGCTTCTGCTTGTAAGTCCCTATTAAATGTTTCTTTCTAAAAAACAGATTTGTCGGCCTCTTTCTTGGACCTCTCAGCTTCCTAAGACTTTGGGGGCAGGTTTGCATATACCTGCTTACTTCAGAACAGGGAGGATTGCACATTGCTTGTTAGAAATATTCCTGATTTTTTTTTTTTTAAGGAGTGTCCCAAGTAGCTGAGACCACAGGTGCATGCCACTATGCCTGGTTAACTTATTTCTATTTTTTGTAGGGACAGGGTCTCCCTATATTGCCTGGGCTGGTCTTGAACTGCTGTCCTCAAGTGGTCGTCCCTCCTTGGCCTCCCAAAGTGTTGGGATTACAGGCATGAGACACTGCACCTGGCTACATGCTTTCTTTTATTAGTATTTACTTGGAATATCTTTTTTCCATCCTGGACTTTGAGTCTCTCTTTGTTCTTATGTTTTAAGAGTGCCTCTTGTGAAACCATATAGCTAGTATTTTTTTCTTTTTTTTTGAGACAGTCTTGCTTTGTTGCCCAGGTTGGAGTGCCGTGGCATGATCTTGGCTCACTGCAACCTCCGCCTCCTGGGTTCAAGCAATTCTCCCACCTCAGCCTCCCGAGTAGCTGGGATGACTCCCACCACCATGCCCAGCTAATTTTTGTATTTTCAGTAGAGACGGGGTTTCACCGTGTTGGCCAAGCTGGTCTTGAACTTCTGACCTTAGGTGATTCACCCACCTCGGCCTCCCAAAGTGCTGGGATTACAGGCCTGAGTCACCATGCCTGGCCATATAGCTAGTATTTTAAATAAATCATATTGATCATTTTTGTCCTTTATTGAAGCGTTAAATCCATTTACATTTAGTATTATTGGAACGATATTTAGGCAAGTTTCTTCTTTTTATGCCCTTTCAATTTGCTCTACTTTTTTTTTTTTTCTAGGTTCTGGAGTATTTTTATGTTCTACGTTTTAAAATTCCTTTTTGTAAACCTTTTTTCCTCATCTTTTTCTGGTTTATGTTTCCTTCTTCATCTCTTTTCATCTTTACCCTTTCTACCTATTTGAAAGTTATGTGCACTGGGCCTGTTTTCTAGTTGTTGCTCTAGCTATTCGAATACGCATATTTACCAAAATCTAAAAAATTATCAATATCTCTCCATTCTCCCAACAATTCCAGGACCTTAAAGACACTTTAACTCTGATGACCCACTTGCAGATAACATGCTAGTCTTGTCCAGGACTTAAAACTTTGGTGTTAGATGATGCTGGGAAAAATATTTCCTGAGATTTCATAACCATAAGTAAGCCCCTGAAGTGAGTTTGTGGTTTAAGTTTATGCTAACTATGCAGTCCAAAAAAAAAATCTTAAATTATTTAATTTAGAGTGGTCTCAGGTCGGCAGTGTCCCCAGCAAATCTTCTCTGAAAGAACCCACCTTCAACCCAGGCCTCAAGGGATTCTCACAGATAAATGTTCAAGGAAAATGATTGGTTCACAGATACGTGGCATGAGAGAAAATGCACCATGAGTGAGAACCAGCGGAAAGAATATGCAGCAGAAATAGACTTAAAACATCTAGGAATTGTAATTATCTAACACAGAATATAAAATATCTGTCTTATACGTTTAAAGAAATAATCAAGAAATTCTAAAATAGGTAAGTGTAGGGAGACCCCCTGAAACTATTGCTATGGAATAAAAGATGAAATGCTCCTGATTATTGTAAATACAAAATTGCATGCAGGATTGTGTAAAGACAATGCCAGGCTGGACTGCCAGAACGAGCCAACAGCACGTGATGTGCTTCCCCTTGCAGGGAGCCTATGAATGGACGTGCAGTCAGGGAGCTTTCACATCACCAAGATTCCTATCCCAGGAAGGCAGATGTTCATAGCTCTGGGAATGGAATGCGACCCTTGTGGAAAGCCTATAAACGGATGCATGGGGAGTGGTGCCTGTCCATATGGATAAGACAGGGCTATAAACGCCCTCATCTTGCCATGGCTCTTCTAGGCCTCTTTAGGGTTAAGGCATACTCCCTTCTGAGAATTTCTGGTCTAACCGGTTGTCTAGCTTCACGTCCTGTTTCCATGGATTGTTTGTAACCAGCTTTTGTTGCAATTGTTACTGCTGATTAATATCTTGCTAATCATAGGTTATGGAAAGACTGTGTTTCTGTCCTAAGGCTCTGTTAGAAATTACTGATGCACACACTATATTGTAAATTCTTATCTCTATATACTGTACTTCTACATACAAATGTACTGTACTTCTACATACAACTGTTATGTTAAAGAATTACATCATCCCCATGTGACCATCTCACCTCATAATCAAATGACCCTAAATCCCTCACTAACCTACCCCCGCCCTCACTAAACTTAATAATAAATGCTGGTATATCCAGTGCATTGTTGGCACCTCGGGACCAGAAGGCGGTGACCCCCCCTGGACCCAGCTTTCACTATCTTGTGTGTGTCTATTATTTCTCAACCTGCCGATCTGCCTAGGAGCAAAGAGAGCCCGTTGCATTGCAGGCTGCTGGCCGGATCCCGCAATAGATAAGAAATTCAAGTCATTTGGGCTTGAATCAGAAAAAAAGAATCAAACAGAACTTCCAAAAATGAAAAATGAATATCATATTGCATTGACTACAAAACAGGATTGATTTTATAAGATGCACCATAATTTTATGTGCCACCTTAGCATTGCAAGATGCCACCAATTGTAAGACGTATCCTGATTTTAGCAGTGTTAAAAATGTGAAAAAAAAAAAGGTTGCAGAATCAGTGAACCGTAGCAATTGAAATGTAAAACTTCACAGATCAATTAAATTGCAGATTAAACTCAGCCAATGAAAGAATCAGGTAACTGGAATAAAGACACAAATATTTTTTACAAATAAATTATCCAGAATGTAGCCCAGAGAGAGACCACACAATGGAAATATAAGAGAATGCTTATGAGTCTTGGGGGCTAGAATGAGGAAGTCTAACATCTATCCAGTCAAAAGTTCCAGATGAAGGTAATAGAGAGGAAAAGGGGCAATGTTTAAAAATATAATGACTGAGAAATTTGGAAAATAATGGAAAGTGAGTGACACTCAGATACAGGAATTCAAATGATTCTCAAGCAAGACAAAACAAAAAAAATCCATACCTGGACTTATGACGGTGTATCTGAAGAATACATGATGATAAAATTGCGGAACATCAAAAGCAAAGAGAAGCTCTTCAAAGAAACCAGGAACAAAGAGAGGTCACCTTCTGAAGAACAGTAAGTCAACAAACTGATTACCTTTTAGCAGCAAAAATGGAAGCCAGAAGACTGTCGGATAATATTTTCAATGTGCTGAGAGGAAAACAGTAATCAAGTCAGAATTTCTATCCCAAAACACCCTTTCAAGGATGAGAGCGAAATAATCTTTCTTTCTTTTCTTTTTTCTTTTCTTTTCTTTCTTTCTCTTTCTTTCTTTCTTTCTTTCTTTCTTTCTTTCTTTCTTTCTTTCTTTCTTTCTTCTTTCTTTCTTTCTTTCTTTCTTTCTTTCTTTCTTTCTTTCTTTCTTTCTTCTTTCTTTCCTTTTTCTTTCCCTCTTTCTTCCTTTCTTTCTCTTTCTTTTCTTTTTCTTCCTTTCTCTTTCCCTCTCTTTCTTTTTCTTTCTCTTTCCTTCTTTCTTTCTTCCTTTCTCTTTCTTTCTCTCTCTCTTCTTTCTTTCTTCTTTTCTTTTTCTTCCTTTCTTTCTCTTTCCCTCTCTTTCTTTCTTCTTTCTGTTTTTTTTCTTTCTCTCCTTCCTTCCTTCCTCCCTCCCTCCCTCCTTCTCTCCCTCCCTCCC